>NC_072738.1:38588725-38670943 GCF_026930045.1 Uloborus diversus
ATAATTTTAATCTTAATTATATCCGTGAATTAATTTGAATAACACGGAAAGGTTCTTCACTGAAGGTCTGCGATGCAACTTTACGCAAAATGCAATACTTCCTTTTTTTTTAAATTTACAACGTGATTTTTTTTTTTTTTTTTTTTTCGGATATAGGGTTTATAGGTGTGAGTCCTATACTCTGGTTTCATGCCAAAAAATAAGGGAAAAAATTGTAAAACAAACCCCTAGAAAAAAGGATGGGTTTTGATGATTTTAAAAATATAATAAGTGGTAATACCCCCCATGAGTTAACCAATTTCCTCCATATGTTCTTGCGTACAAACTTAGCACCTCTCTAGCCCCTCAGAAAAGTATTAATGTATAATATAACGATCCTTTCCCCTCCAAATAAAAATAATGGCTATGAAACTGTCAAAAACTGAAAAAAATTGCGGGCGACATTTCCAAAAAAGCGGGACGTGTGAATGGAAAATGGTGGTCATATTTGGATTCAGGAGGTCATTTAGCACAAGAATTCACAAGAATTATCTCAGAAGCACTCTTTAAAAACTATATCCTTTCTAAACACAAATCAAATCGTGAAGATGTTTGGATTCGAAGCTTTCATACTCTCAGTGAAGAGCACCCTTAAAACAGAGTTCTAAATATACTAGCTTCAAATTTTTTTTTTTTTGAAAAAGAGCCCCCTAAATCCTTGTGATAAATTCACCAGAGGATGGCTTACATTTGCGTTTTTAATGGTACAGTTTCAGATTTTTTTTCTGGAGAGCGCACCCGCCTTATTTTGACACTACAAAAACCAAATACGCCTCCAAATACGTAAGTTATAGAAAGATAGCTTAGAGCTAAAGACAGCCGAGATGTTTTAATCCAGCTTCAAAAATTTGTCGGCAAGCCCCGAACCTCTCCCCTATACTCACGAAAGATGGCCTACAGTTGAGTCTTTAAGGTTCCTGAATTTAATTTTTTCTACAAAGAACTCCTCTGCGCTTTACCTTGGTATTATTCAAGACAAGAGACAGCCTAAAAGTTTTAAGATTTCAGTTGCAAAAATTTTTCTGGAGAGAGCCTCAGAACCCCCTCTCTCTAATTCACCCAAAGATAGCCTAAAACAGAGCTTTTAATACCATTTGGCATTTTCAAGACTCCAGTTTCGTAATTTTTTCAACGAAAAGGACCCCTCTCCATTATTTTTACGTCAGTAAAGACAGTCTAAACTTTTTTTCAACTTCAGTATCTTTCAAAGCATTCCAATGGTTCAAACACTCCTAAGGACTCTTAAACCATTCCTCTTAATTCTCCAAACTTCAAAAATTGCCTGCAATTACGTTTACACAACCTTGTTCTCAAACAATTAGACATTTTTGAATTTTTTCTTTAGAAAGTGCCCTGTTTAAAAAGTTGCCAGTAGTAGTGAAAACTAAGGACTTTCAGAGGGTTTAAAGGACCTTGAGCAAAAACTAAGTACTTTTAAGGGCCCTTATTTTTGAAAGTGAAAAATAAGGAGTTTCTAAGGACTTTTAAGGACCGTGGGAACCCTGCCTGTATAACTAATGTTTTCTTGCATGATTTAGCTCTTCTGCCTTATTAGAACTAGAACTATGGCCAAGACACTTCATCTATGAACAAGGGTGCCCATATAGGGGGCAAGAGGGGGCTCACAAGGTGGATCTTCAACCGTAGTTGTTATCGAACCTTAATACTTATGCCACAAATTTGGTTTCTTACCGGTTGGAATACTTCGGCCTGTGCTCACAGCATACTAGTTAACTTTGTACGAAAATCAACTTCTTAAAAACTGTAGCTGTGTCAGTAATAGATACCACTTTCAGTTTGAAATAAGGCCTATACATAAAAATATAATTGAATTTGAGTCATTCCACGTCAACTCACCTAATTTTTCAAATTGTCCTCACTCAACCATCTCCGATTTGGATGAAGTTTTATAGAGGCGTAGAGATGCCTTTGAAACTAATCTATGCAAATTTTCAGCTTCCAAGATCCAAATCCCGAGGATCTAGAATCTCCGAAAAATGCGATCCAAGATGACGGATCAGCTTTTTGTGCCAAATTGCCAAGTTTACACCAATTTTACAGGAAATTTTATTACACTGGAAGCCTGAAATTTTAGGCGCTTAAAGTATGGTTGACCACTAGTATATTTAAGTATTTTTTTGAATTTGAGCTCTTTAGATTTTGTGTAGCATGCGCGTGAACTTGTGAAAAAGCGCGATGGGAAAATTTTTTCCTGAATTTTAAGTTGTCATAAAATCTAAACAAAAATAATTCAAAAGTTCGTACTGCGTGATTCCATAGTAAAAATGCTTGTTTTTAATGGGTTACAGTTACAGAGCTTAAATATGTTTTTTCTGGAAGATATTGTGATTCAAAGTGGTTATCAAAACCCTTCAAGTGAAAAATAGCCTATTTTCAAAGCGCTATAGCTCAAGTTTGTCACCTCGCATCTTCTTTTCGTTTATACCATTAGAAATAACACACTTTTTCCTTCCAAACTAAGTTTTTTCTTCGATGGTGTTCTTTTGAATAAAGATTAAAAAAACAAGCTTGAAATTACGTCGGTCGTGAAGAATTGCCATGTTCAATCTCAGATTACATTTTATAACACTGGAAGCCTGAAGTTTTAGGAGCTTAAAGTACTTTTAGTTGTCAACACGTTCTAGTATTTTTGTGATTTTGAGTTCATTAACGTGTGTAGCACGTATGAAAAGTCTTGACAAAACGCAGCAGAGAAACTTTTTCCTGGATTTCAGAATGTCAAACTCTGAACAAAAATGATTCAAATGAAGATATATTCTATAAGAATACGTTTTCTTTTAGATGATGTTCTTTTAGATAAGCGGGAAAAAATGAGCCTGATATACTATTTGTCGTTAGCGAGAAAATCTCGTTCTTAAATAAAGAAGGGTGAATGTCGTGACAACCGACTTATAGGGATTTTGCAACTGTTCAAAAGAACTGTTCAAGTCAGAAATAGTTTTTTTATGAATCATTTAAAAAGTTATTTTGTAAATGAAATGTTAGAATCAAAAAAGTACTTTGTTCAGGAAGCGGACCGATACACAAGAAAAAACAAGATAATTTTCTTTTTTTATCATATTTCATTTGCAAAGTATCTTTCTACATGATTTATAAAAAACTATTTCTGACTTATAACAGTTGCAAAATCGATATAAGTCGGATGTCCACGGCATTCACCATCCTTTATTTAAGAACGAGATTTTCTCGCTAACGACTAATAGTATTTCAGGCTCATTTTTTCCCGTTTATCTGAAAGAACACCAAAAAGAAAACCTATTTTTATAGGAAAAAATATGTTTTTTCTCATGGTACCAACAAAAGGAAGATGCAAGGTAACAAACTTGAGCTACAGGGCATTAAAAACAGGCTATTCTTCATGTGAACTATTTTGATAGCCACTTTGGATGCCAATATCTCTTAGAAAATCAATATTTACGCTCTGCATCTATAACCCATTAAAAACATGCATATAGACAATAGCATTACAATTTCGAGCATTTGAATCATTTTTGTTCAGAATTTATGACATTCTAAAGTCCAGGAAATAGTTTCTCTGCATATTGTTAAAATTTGCATACATGCTACAAAAGTTAATGAACTCAAACTCACAAAAATACTAGAACGTGTTGACAACCAAAAGTACTTTAAGCTCATAAAATTTCAGGCTTCCAGTGTTATAAAATATCCCGTAATCCGAGATTGAACATGGCAATTCGTTACGACAGATATAATTTCAAGCTCGTTTTTTTATCCTCATTCAAAAGAACACCATCGAAGAAAAAACTTATTGGGAAAGGAAAAAATGTGTTCTTTCTAATGGCATAAACAAAAAAAAAGATGCGAGGTGACAAACTTGAGCTATAGCTCTTTGAAAATAGGCTATTTTTCACTTGAACGGTTTTGATAGCCACTTTGAATCACAATATCTACAAAATAGATATTTAAGCTTTGTAACTGTAACCCATTAAAAACAAACATTTTTACAATGGAGTCAAGCAGTATGGGCTTTTGAATTATTTTTGTTCAGATTTTATGACAACTTAAAATCCAGGAAAAAAAAAATCCCATCGCCCTTTTTCACAAGTTCACGCGCATGCTACACAAAATCTAACAAGCTCAAATTTGCAAAAATACTTGAATATACTAACGGTCAAACATACTTTAAGCACCTAAAATTTCAGGCTTCCAGTGTAATAAAATTTCCTGTAAACTTGGTGTAAACATGGCAATTGTGCACAAAAAGCTAATCCGCCATCTTGGATCACATTTTTCGGAGATCCCAGATCCTCAGGATTTGGATCTAGGAGGCTGAAAATTTGCATAGATTAGTTCCAAAGGCACCTCTACGCCTCTATAAAATGTCATCCAAATCGGAGATGATAGAGTGGGGACCCCTAGGTCACTTGACATTAACAGTCAACATTTATAATTGTCTCAGCAAGAAATGATATTAATACGAAGAATGAAATTAATTCATTGTATTACTGACAATGGTCGTAAACTTTGGCTTTATGCCGAAAAGTTGAGTAAGTTAAAGCAAAGCAAGAGCAGAATACATTTCAGAACTGAATTGTTTTTCATGTACACATTAGCTGGAAACATGGGTGTAAGTTTAGTGATGTGTTCAAGACGGAAAATATTTTGAGCTCCCCCTCCCCCCACGTGTGCTTAAGGAAATTTTTATGAGCATAAGTGTTTGTTCAAGACGGAAAATATTTTGAGCTCCCCCTCCCCCCACGTGTGCTTAAGGAAATTTTTATGAGCATAAGTGTTTTAGATTTTAACAATGGCAGTTTTAGGATCTGTGTTTAATCTGAATTTTAAGCTTTTGTCTTTTTCTAACAATATGGACCCAGTTTAAATTTTAAGCATTTTGATACCGTAGTCCAAAAATCTAAAAACCGCTTATATCGGCGGGTCTAGAGATCTCCCTCAGAAATAGCTTTAAATTGAAGTCCAAAAAATGCAATGGTAGGCCATTTTGGTAAAGTTTAGGGAAAGGAGGGGTTCAGGGACTCACAAATTTTTCAAACTGATAGTCCCAAAATCACAATATTGGGCGATCTTCAAAAACATTGGAGAATGAGTGAGGGGGGAGGGGGGCATAACATTTACACGCTTCTTGAATGCATTTGAAGGGATGGAGTTCAAGAACTCTCCTTTGGCAATATTTCGAAACTGAAGTTCCAGAAACGCAGTTTTAGACGATATTGGATGATGTTAGGGGTAAAAGCGTTCGGGGCTCCCTGCCATTAGTTATTTGCCGATTGTAAACACTTTTATTGCAGCAATGAAACCGCTTGGTACACAAGATTTTCATTTTTGCAACATAAATCAGTTCTGATCGGAATGTCTACCCAAGATAGCGTGAACAAACCAGAAAAGAAGGAAAAGTGGGGGAACGGTATGGGCGATTATGGTAAAAAGTATTCTTTCATAAGATAGCAGGAGGTAAATTTAGCTATAAAAAACAGCTGCAGGGAAGAAGATATATTTTTTAAACGAGAAACACTATCCAATATTCATTAATTTGAAAAAAAAAACAATAGGGGACCTGATTTTTCACCCCAGGGAGGATCCATGAATCATATCCCTCAAAAGGCTACAGCCTAAAAAGTGTTTTAAATATTTCAGCATTAAAAACATCCCGAACCCCTTCCTCTAAGTTCAACACCAACGCCTTTAATTTGAGTTTTTAAGGCTTCATTCTAAATTTCTTTCAAGGAACAGTACCCCCTTTACCTGTATACATGACTTATGACCGCCTTAAAGTTTTTAATGCTTTAATTTCGGAAGCTTTTTGACAGAAGTTTCCGACTCATCCCTTCCCACTTACGTCGTATAATAATAGCGCAAAACAGAATTCTTAAAATTCTCTTTCGGGCTGGGTGGCGGAATACCCCCTCTCCTTGTGTGAAGCAGGCACATTAAAGGTAGTGTAATTTTTTTAAAGATTTATTTTTCTATTGAATGAGCAACTCCCCTTCCACATCACCAAAGACAACTCAAAGTTTTAAGACTTCAATTTCGAAAATGTTCGGAGAAAGACCCCCCCCCCCCCCCCGAGTTCCCTAACTCTTAACTCACTCAAAAATAGCCAAAATAGTATTTCAATACTTCAGCATGGAGAAATTTTCAGGGGAGAGAGTCCCCCCCCCCCAAACTTTTCCCCCTAAGTTCACTAAATTTGACTTAAATTTAGGGTTCCCCCCTTTTCATCACCGAAGTTTTAAGAATTTAATTTCCAAAATTTATTGAGAGAAAGCCATCAAATTCCCTCTTTTCACGTCCCCCAAATATTACCTAAATCAGAGTTCTGGTACTTCAGTTTTGAAGGGGGAGGGGAACCCGAACCCCTCTGCCACTATGTTCGTTACCTCTCCACCCTTTGCCTCTATGCTCATTAAAGATGGTCCAAAGTTGCGCTTTTAAAACTTCAGTTTCGGTTTTCGCCTAAAGAGACCCCCCCCCCCTTCACATCGCCAAAGACAGCCTAAAAGTTTTAAGACTTCAATTATAAACATTTTTCGGGAGAGGGTCCCAAATACCCTTTGTCTTGAGTCATTTAAGTATAGCCACAAATAGTTAATACATCAGCTACAAAATATTTTCAGGTTAGAACACCGAAACCATCTCTCATAAATTCACCAAAGATTGCCTTAGTGTTTTTAATACTCCAGTTCCCAATTTTTTTTTTAAACCTCACCCTTTCCACCAGGGTTTAAGCTGAGTTCAAAAGTTTTTTAGCATAAAAGCTAAAATTGATGGAAAAATGTTAGCAAAATGCTAAAATGTTACACATTCTCATATATTTATATATCCCTCAATGTGTTTCATCTCCAGTTGAAAATAAAATTCATATTTCATTTGTGACATCCTTGAAGAAATAAGTACAACAGCAATTTTTTTAAAACATTAAATAAAAAAAGGAAACATGATTGGTGTTTAGAATGTTGCAGTTCCCTCCTACTAATAAAGCAGTTTTTGGGGGGACATAATGCTGGATAAGACTAATAATTATTGAACTTAATTGTAGTTTAAGCATCTTAGCTAAGATTTAAAAAGGATTAAGGTGATTATCGCCATGCACGCTTCCTCTCTAGGATCATACATTTCTTCTTTATTTAAAAAACTAATTTATTTTTTATTTGAGCAAAAAAGCGAAAATGCATTGCTTTATTTTCGCAATTCAGATAGTGTTTTCGCATTATGCGAAAAATGCGACCGTAGCGGAAACCCTGCTTCCCACTTGACATCATTAAAGACAGCCTAAAGATTTTTAACCTTTTCTTTTTAGAGTTTGCAGAGGAGAAATCCCGAACCAATCTTAGCTTCAAAAATGGCTTACAATTAAGTTTTTCGATTTTTTGTTCTGGGGCCCTTGAGTAGCTCTCCCCCCCCCCCCTAGATTCTCCAAAATATAAATGTTTTAAGAACTCAGTATCGTGGGAATTTGCAGATTTACCCTCTTTGAAAGAACAGCGTTTTTATCGCAAACTCACGCTGCCGCTATTTTTTCTCTTCCTTTCTCTCCCCCCCCCCCTATTTCCATTCTAGCTAGTGTTAGATTGAAAGCCATTGGAATTTAGTGATTCCTCAAGTCTTAGAATATTTTACCAGAAACATTGTCAAAACATATGCCCATCGGTGTTTCACACCAGCTTGAAATTTGCCTCCGATTCTTTCCAGAATTCCCATTGTCATTGAAATCTTCAAAATCTCCAACAGTTCCAGTTTTACCTGGTATGTGGACGCCCTTTCATGTGGCGTGAACATTTCATCCCGTCAGCAATCACTCTCAACCTGTGATTCAGATTCAACTCTAAGACAATTTAAAGAGCGATTAATTTTAAGAGCGCACATAATTTTCATTTATGCGCGTTAAGTTTGCGAAAAAACCGTAAATGAAAAAAAAACGAAGGGATGATCCAAAATAGCAAGTGAAAAATAGAAACAAAGGGCGATCAATTTGAAAAATTAGCGAGAATAGCGTGCAACTCCGCGGTCTGCAATGCAGTGAGTTGGAAATAACAGAGCTACCTAAAAAAAAAAGTCAAACGGCGCAAGTCTAAAAGCCACTCCTCCAAAAGCATGTTGCAAACAAAACAAGCCTATGGCGGAAAATCGAGAAAATGTTGATGTAAATTCGTGGTTATAGAAAGGTCCAGTTATTAAAGCATATTTTTCAAACAATCAATTTTTTTTAGTAAAAACTGAAGGATAGTCATTAAATTTCTTTCCGTCCCGACCTCAGTCTCGGAAATTTTGTCCAAGACGGAAGGTCTTGCACCCATGGCTGGAAAGCTTTAATTGAATCGATAATTTGTTACGTGCCAAAGCTGTTTTAAGATATAAAGTTAATAGTTGCACTGCGTTTTCTTCAGAGATGGTTTTCTTACAGAACTTCACTTTAAGAGAGGAAAATATTCAACGTCTTAGGCAGAGAATACAAAAAAATCAGCTTTCCTTTTGCTGTATCATTTTATTTCTCACAACAAAAGAGGTAACTTACTCCTTGAATAAAATGCAGACAGTTTAGTTCACCAAAAACATGGGTAACAGATAGGCTGACTATACCAACCGATGTCATGCAAAATGTTAAAAACTGCTAAAGATATTGTCTTTTGCTCCAGCTGAAAAATCGTCAGCCCATCTATAAGTTACTGTAGTGATTTGTGATGATTACTAATATCTTCATAAATCTTGCTCAATAGTGTTGACCGAAGGCAACAAGAATTGAAAAAAATAACTAATTCTGAATTTTCATCAAGAACTTTCTTTAAATCAGATGGTGTTTTTTTTTTTTTTTTTTTTTTTTTGTAGCTGGCATTACGATAATACAATGACGCCTACTACTTCAATTTAGAGCAGTGTTTTTTATCCCTGAAAGTTTCTATGAAATTACTGTGGAAAATAATAAAATTATGTAACTCGTGGTGGAACCCTTCTCATCTATCGGCGGAACCAAAGGGTTTCGCAAAAATACTTTGGGGACCACTGATTTATACTAAGGCCCATTTAGATATTGTAACTTTGTAATGGTTTGAAGATTTTCAAACAGTATTCCTCTATAGAAAGCTCTACGTATGTGGAAATGAAATTACACGATTTCTCTTAATTACTTAATCATGCATGAATTTTAAACATTCTTTATTAATTTATAAAATCTTCATGACTTTCCTTAAATAAAATTGTTTTTCTCACAAATAGTGTTTAAAAATAATAAACTAAAAATAATTTTGAAAAATAAACCAAAAGAAACCCAGTTAATTTGGTTTCTTAAAATAAAATTTTTTTTACCAAAACTGGTTAATGAAAATAAAATACTGTATCAATGCACACAATCAACAGGAGAGAAGCATAAAATGAAACAGAACGTTACATTTTATATGTAATTATAATAAAATGCAGCCTCATAATAGCACTGTACAGTATATGCCATATTCATTATTTAATGGTTTTTTTGGTTGTTCAAGCATACTGAAAACTTCTTTAGTTGTCAGAAACTTTCTCTTATTTCCATTTTCAAACTTTAGATAAACAACCTGCTTGGATGAAATTCTACTTAATAAACTTCATAATTAGAATGGAAAAAATAAAATGAAAAATGCGGAGTGGTTATTTCTTTACACTAACAAAAAGATGTTAAGACGCGTACCGTGTGGGGAAAATTCTAGTTTCAGTGATGCTAAAGGAATAGTCGAGTTACGAAACCAATATTTGATAGCCAATAATGAATGCAATAAATACCGAAGCTCCACAATTCCCTTCTAAATGCGGGAGAGAACATTGCAATAGCTTCGTTACTTGTGAAAAACTAGTGCTATAGACATTTCACGTATGTAGAATCATGTTGTAGCATGAGTCCAATACAACTGTAACATACTGAAATCTTTGAACATTTCCAAGATTATAATATTTCTATCTAATCACTTGTGGCTAGAAAAAATTCCACGACTTTTCCAGGTTAATTTTTTGAAAACTCCAGTTTACTCGTTTCATTCAAAATTAAGTTTGAGTAACAATATTTTCAAAATAATCAAAATTGTTGAAAGTAGCAATGCTTAAGAACCGAAACTTTTCCACTTGTAAATTTAAAAATAAAAAAGAAAAATCTTTGATTTTTTTTTTTTTAATTTTCTTTCATAAGTTTTTTTTTTTTTTTTTTTTTGACATTTTGTTCAAAATTGCTTTCATTTGTTTACTACATGTTGAAAACAAAGTACTTTCAACTTACTTCAGCGGTTTTTTTATATCACATCATGCATATTAGCATTTTGCTGAAATCATGCAGCAATCTTTTTCTGCTTTTGGTTTACAATTCTTCATTTTATTTTCTTATAATGTAACAATGTAACACAAAACATATTGAGCGAAGTACAAAGCTGTTTATCAGTATAGATATAATTAACTTAGTGCATCGATGGGCCAACCATATAAATCAGGGTTGGCCGAATTGGACCCAATTGGGTTGGACCCAATGGGTTTTTTTGAAAAAACCCATTTAAGAAACCCATTATTTAGCCCACTTTTGGGTTTTTTTAAGAAAGTTTTAAAAAAAATTAATTAATTTAAATACTTTTACAATTTAAACTTCTTTTTTATTTGTTCTTCACCACAGACAATGAATATAAAAAATGAATTTTGAACTTTAATAGCATTTCTTAACTCTTAACGGCATTAAAAAAATACTTAAAAAATTTTAAATGTATTTAACTTTTTTTTTCTTTAACTGGTCAAAAAATAACTCAAATTATCTTGACCAAGTCCTGTCACGTCTGATTTTCTCAATATATGTAGATTGTACAGAGGAAACTAATCTAGTTAAAAGGCTTTCATTTGAATTATTTTCTGCTAACCAACACGTCACAAATCGCGAATAAACACAAGGTATATTTTTTAGAAATAAACGGATTTTTCAAACGGTTGATAGAAAACAGAACATGTACAGTATTTTCATTATCTTACGAAAAAGTTTAATATTTCTCACTCTGTACAAAAATAGAAAAACAGCCAACATAAAATTCAAAGAAATGTTTTTATTAAGCTGGAATTCAGTAAAAAGGGATTTAAACTACTTGAGGTTCTACAGTAATTTTGCATAACAAAATGCAATACATTAAAGTAAAATGCAAAAAAAAAAAATGTAGTAATTAAAAACGAACAATAGATTTTATCACTCGAGAAGTAACTTTGCCCTAACTGTTGGTAATAATGAAAATTAAAAAATCAGAAACTTCACCATTCGTGGGTTTTTTCGTCTTTTATACTTTTCTTGTGAAAACGCTGAATTTTAACTAGTTTCCCAGCTTTTTTTACCCGAAGACAATTTTTGCATTTTGTCCATATACTTGCGCTACAATATGCTATAAGTATCCCACATTTTCCCTAAAAAAAGACAAAAAACATATTTCTTTTAAAAAACCCAACTTTAGTTGGGTTTTTTTGGGTTTTATTTAAAAAACCCAAAAAACCCTGGGTCCATGGGCTTTTTTAAAAAAACCCCAGGTTTTTGCCAACCCTGATATAAATGCATAACAAAAATCAACATCCGTTGATCATAGCCCAATGCCAATAATCAGCAGTTTTCCTTCTTTTGCATTTAAAGGATGCTTACATAAAAATTAAAAAATTTTCTTTTCTGGATTTTTTTTTTTAAATTCATAATTAATTGCATTTACTTTCAATAGTTTACATTGAAATAAACATCCAATTATGTTTTTGTAAATTTATGTTGACTCCCATCTTGCAAACGACCAAATACGGCGACTAAGTAAAAAATTTAAGATAATAGATTTTTGAATTACCAACATAAAAGTAGTTATAAATAATTAATAATCCTTAAAAAACTACAATTTTGACAAAACAGTCAGTTTTTAGCACATAAGCGTCAAAATCAATTAGAATAAAAAAAATGTTCTGGAGATAAAATTTCGCATTTTTCCAGAAAATAATTACGAATTATCCGGAAAAAAAAGGGCACATTTTGCGTTGTTATCAATAGTTTGAATTGCAAAAAACATCCAATGCTATTTTTGGAAACTTAGGCACAAGTCTTGTGTTTTGCCATCTTGGGAATGAACAAATATGGTGGCTACGACAAAAATTAAGAAATAATTTTTTGAATTTGTAGCATGAAAACAATTTTAAAATAATAAGTTTTTGTGAAACTACAATTCAGTTGAAAAGTTCTTAGCACATTTGTGTCCAAAGCAATGAGGATAAGATTAAGTTTTAAGAACAAATTTTTTTATTTCTCAAGAAAATTACATGTTTAAAATCAAATTTAAAAAAAAAGTACATTTTGTGTTATTTTCATTAGTTTGCAGTTAGAGAAAACATCCAATTCTGCTTTATTTTTGGAAACTTGGGCATTTTAGCATCGTGTCTACTTCTATCTTATGAATGACCACAGATGGCAACTACATTTCACACGTAGCTGAAAAGACTTTTAGATTTAAAAAGAAAGAATTTCCCTACCATCCCCAGGCCTGAGCTTAAGGAGCAGTAAATTGTCTTCTCCCCTGTTGAGTTTGTGCACAATTTCTGTTCACCCTAGGAATTTTTTTCTTGGAAACTGTTGAGGGGCAAAAATGGGGTCTGAGGAAGTTTTTTTGGGTTACCTTTTTTTTTAATGCCAATGTCAATTTGCCTCAAAACTTTTACAATATTTTTCAAGAAAAATCGATAAAAAAGATTAGATCTCATGGTACAAAATTCCCAGGGAAAAAATTGGAAAAAAAAAAAAATTCGGGGCAAAATTGGAAATTTCCAAGACAGTTCCAGGTTTTCCCGAAGCGTACGAACCCTATCTAATTCCCACATTTTCTTATTGTCAGTATTGAATCCAAAGCTTGTTCCTTCAAATATAGCAAAAACCAATTTCTGCAGATACTGCTGTTACTTTCAACGTAATAAACTGTTTATTTTCATTAAATATAGAAACAATCTTATTGAGCTGCAACGTATAATGCTTACCACAATAGTGGGATAGAGAAACATTAAAAATGGGATTTTTTGTATTACGTAATAACTTTGCCTGTCAAACAAAAAGCTTTCCGTTTTGAAGTCATTGCCTTCCTTTAAGGGGTTAACAATGATCAAACTATCAAAAAAAAAAAATATGTTTACTTCAAAAATAAAAATTATTTCAAACACAGGGGAGAAGTTTCATCACTTTAGTTCAACTATACAAAAAATTATGAGCGGTTTTAGGTCATGCTTGCTATGTGTTCTTACGCAAAAAAAAACCCCTTTAAATTGCTTTTTCTTTTTTTAAATGTTTTTTTGTGTTTTCATTTCATTAGAATCCTTAAGGATGTTTTTTTTTCTATTAAAGATACAGCTTTAAAGTAATACTTCTTGTATCAGGATAATATATTTAACAAAACTGCGCATTGGATTAATATTTTATAAATTACTCAAAACTTTAGAGCATGTTATACCTTTAAAAACAATTTTTTTTAAATTACGATTTTTCACATAACAGAAATTTTTCTAATATGCAATGAATGCAGATTTTTAGAGATGATTATTCTGATTGTTTAGCAAACAATATTTTTTTAAGTAAGTGCAAAAACAAAAATACCTTTGGGATTAAAAATATTGACATTTTCATAATTTCTTCGATTGCAAAATAAGTATGCATGTTATGGTTTCCAAAAAAAAAACAGAATTTACTTAAACTTTTTTTAAAATATTTTGAAAATTTGCACACAGAAGTAAGTTTAGTATTCTCAGTTATGTTTTATGTACCAGATAGTTGATAAGTAGCATCAGATGAGTTTTTTTTATAGTTCTTTACTGTTGCCTTTTTATTTAGAGATTGATTATGAATACATTTATATGATTAAATTCGATAACAAATATTTGTTATTTTCAATGATTTTTTGGTACAGTTGAATGATGTGTTTATTTTATCTTATGAGGAAAGTAGCAGGGGGTCCAGACCCTTCTCTTGAAGTTCAAATATGAATGTCAACAATAAGTAGTGTAGTCAGGATTTCCTATCAGAGGGAGTCCAATATATTGCACCCTGTCAAGGAAAGTGAAGCAACTCGAAATTTGGGGAAAACATACCATGTAACTACAGTATGCTAAATTTAATGCTTTGTTCTTGCCAGAAAACTTGCACAAAGTTAGCTAACGTAAATGGTGCGTGGTGGCGAAAAAACAATTTAATCAATCGTGGCACATCATTCAAATTTCATAATTTAGAAGAAAATAATTCTAACTTTAAGTTTGTATTGTTAATTTAGACAACAAAAACAAACCAGTAAATATCACTCTAAACTTTTTGTATGTAATATTTGAGACAAAATTGTTTAAAACTATTGCATAAAATCTTGATTTTCTCCAATGCTTTTTTTTTTTTTTTGAGTTGTATCACTTTCCTTGCTTGGGTGCCCGAAAGCAGAATACTTGACCACATTCTGCAATGTAAAATCATTTGACCAAAATTGTTCAAAAAGTATTTCAAGCATGGTATACACAAGCAACCAAGAGACCTTTTCCACAAATCAGGAGCCTTAAATCAAAATGGTTTCATGCCGGATTTTTTTTTTTTTTTTCCAGTTTTTAAAACTTTACTGTTGCTATGCCTTTCTGTGGAACCTAAACCGATTGAGATTGTACAAAAATATTTCATATATGCTTTCTAAAATGAATAGGAAGAGCAAAGTTACAAAATTTTATAAAAATCCTAATAAATTATTAAAATAATAAATAAGATGAGTCGAGTTAGGGTACTGTACAATAGAACACTTCAAAACTTTCTAAATAATTGTAATTGAAATATTTTCTGGATCCAAAGAATTGAAATCTCAAACAAGACACACAGCAGTGGATGTGTTTCAATGTTGGCATGTTTCCAAAACATACGTTTATAGAGGAAATCGCAGTGGGTGAAGATCAACTGGGAAGGATAAAGAATAGAGGGACCAAACACACTAGAAAAATCAGAATCTTTTCAGATTTAGACTGAAATTTCTGCAGAAACAGTCTATTTTTGACAAATACCTTCCCACTAAGATAGAATCGAATTTTTTTTTTTTTTTTGCGAGCTTTCCATCGAATTATTGCTTTCCAAGAATTTTAGATTTTCTTCTAATTTAAAGAAATTTGCAGAATTTGCAAAATTCTATCTTGAAATGGAAGATATTAGCAGAAAATCTGCAGTTTCTGCAGAAATTTCACAGAAATGTGTAGAATTTCAGCAGAAAATTCGAGTTTTCTTCTCACATTTGAACAGGATTGTTCTGGAGCTCAGGATTCTTTTCTTCGACATACGTCGCAAATTTAGTAGCGTTCTCCTTTGGGGCCTGAGTGTGATTTGTTGAAAAGAGAGACTCAGCCCAGTAACAGATGCCCTCAAATCGGATTTTGCAAGAAATCTTCTAACGAATATTTTTTGTTTTATTGAAGTTTGAACCTCAAACCACTCTCAACAAAATTAATTGGAAGGCTTTGAAGTTGCTTCTTCCTGGAATCATTTTTTCATGAAATTTATTTTTTTTGTGAAACGACTACTCAATTGTGAACCCATTTTTGTGCCGAGAAATTGATAATATTCTTTGAAAAATAAAGAAATGGAAAAAAAAAACTTCACATGTGCCCCACTTTCCCTTCTAGGTGATTCTCATAAAATTCTGATATTCAAATGCGCTCAAATACTCTGCTTAATCGAATAAGGCATGTCGAAACCACTGATATTCGTTTTATTCGTTCGAGACTAATGACGTACGTTTGCATCAGAGGCGGCTGCTCGTCCAGTCCGAATTAGGCTTATGTGTGTTATGGCGTATTCTACCCAAGAATCCGAACAACGCTCGTGTGCGTCTTGGTTTCGGAACTAACCGTTTACTATCAGATGGTGTTAATTATTCATGTTCCGTCCAAATGATTGGTCTCCAATAATAGTATTTCTCTCTCTGACGTCAGAATGGGGTCCGTCAAGTGCTGATTTATTGGATTTTGTGAAAGAAAGTATAAACATGTGCTAGTAAGTGAAAAGCACACTCATTTTAAAATGGCTGTTTCTATTTTCAATTCCATTTATACTCTGATTTCATGGGAGATATTCTAGCAGGGGGATATGTTTTACTTTTAGGTTCATCTGTGTAGCCATGGTGAATACCTCATCTTTCCACGGAGGAAATATCTAAATTTAGTACAGATCCATTTGTCTTTTGGGCGACATTGAAACAACCATAAATTATTTTTATTGGAGTTCTTCATACAATAGTAACTTTCTAAAATCATATGCTGAAAAAGAAGACAAAGAACCGAGATAGAGACGTGTCTTTTATTCGAAGCACAATAAAAGACGTAACAGTACCTATGAGTGTAAAATCCGCATTGATCAGTGCTTTGAAATTTTTCATGTGGCTTTAAAATATTAATTGTTACAGTATTCTTCAAGTATTTCATAATATTGAGAGCAAATATTTTTCCTGTTTTGTACAAAACATTGTTTAATTTTAGTAATTTTAGTTATAGTAAAAAACAAAATATTTTAACAATTTTTTTTTTTTATGGTTTAAATTATGTTATATTTTATCATTTGTTAAAAAACAGCTTCATTTCTACCCAAAGTATCCATTTTATCCATTACTATGCATACTTGCCAACCTTAGAAGGTAAAAAAACAGGAGATTCCACTAGAGGTACATAGGTGATTCACCAGCGACATCTCTTCACAACAGAATTATTAAATCATTGCTGTTAAATAACATGAATACTAAATTTAAAGTGAAATGGGGATTTTTCACAGATGTAAGCAAATTGGTAGTAGCAAGAAAAAATATACTGCAAAGGAAAAACTAAATAATAAGGAGTGAATTTGCTTGAAGTTTCTTACATTCTCCAATATCTACCAAAAAAGTAGCTACAAAAATTTAATAACTAAAACCCAAAAAAAAAAAAATCAATATATGAAAATTAAATATAAAATTAGTAGGTATAAGGTAGCACATGTTAAAATAACTTCAAATTTTCTAAATAATTTAAATATTTTCAAGATGCAAAAGGATTGAAATCGGCTGCAATTTTCGGCAATGCACATGCTTCGTTGGACATTCAATGTGGAAAGCTACGAAAACATTAATTTTTACTAAATGAGTTATTAATTGGAAAAATTCTTATTCCCTGATATTGGTCGACTAGAAAAGGGCGCCATCTATTAAGAAAATGAAATGTTTCTATGATTGACTGAAAAAAAATGGGAGAAAATCGTAGAAAAACAGGAGATCGGGAGATAGAAGCAAAAAACGGGAGTCTCCTGTTAAAAACAGTCGAGTTGGCAAGTATGATTATGTAATGCATACTTTACGAAATTGCGCCTAGGCTTAGCGGGAGATATTGCCCTGGCTTGTACGCAGAACAGCTGTCGTCCTGCCCTCCCGAACGGGTTAAGAGAAGCTGACTGTGTGTACTAAAATTTCAGAAGCACTAAAATATGGTAAATTTCATTCTTCCCTTTTTTAAAATCTGAATTGGATTTTCTTGTGAGCGGAGCACCAAATTTTACCAGGACCTAGGCAGCATTTTGGATTGTTCGGGCTCTTGTTAAAAGTTTCAAAAAAAATTTTGCATTGCATGTTCAAGAGAGAAATAAATGTTTTAACTGCTACAAATTTATAAGAAAAGTTAACTATAACTAGCCCTTTATACCATTATTGTTAAGCTGGATTGACTTGACACAATTCAACATCCGTGTGAGAAAAATTAGAGATAAAAAACCGCAACGGTCATGGACTACTATCAGTACATCGGTGCTTGGATTTTAGTCGGTATGATATTGATGAATTGATTTTGAGAAAAATTCTAAACCAGTTAATTGGCGTCAAATTTAGTTTTCCCAAGATGTATCATGCAGCCCTGATGTTTCCATATGCCAATGTTTATATTTAAAAAAAAAGCTGGAAAAGTGGTTACTACAATAAAAAAGCAATTATGAAGATTGTTCGGGACCATCGCTATCCTGGACATGACTTTCCCCAGATCGCTAAAAAAAAATGCTGTTTGCCCATTGTTTATAAAACTGAAATTACTAGAACAAATTGTAATAAATATGAAAATATGATAAAAATTATGAAATGCTTATAAATTTTGAAATACTAAATAACAAAGAATTTCTTACAAGGCTAATAATTTAAAACAATCACAAGAGCAGCTCTAAGCGGCTTAATTAATGGCCTTTACTAACAAACTGCATTAGAATACGTCAATATATATTTCTGAAGTTTTCAGTTGGTATAATATAGGGAAAATATCAGATTTAAGTTTCTTTCGGGAAAATATTTTGCTAATTTTCCCCTGCATGTAAGATGACCCTTTAACTTTGAATTGCCTGATACCATGTGACAAAGGCAAATATAAGCGTCTTCTCCTAACAAACAATACTTTTGATAACAAATTCTTTTAAAACTAACATCTGAAACATTTCAATTACTAAAATTTTAAAACAATATTTTCTGAAATTCAATTTAGTTACTATTAATTTTTTCACGTCTTTTTTGTAAAAAGCACACTTAACTTTTTGAAATGAGCATTAGTAAACTTTTCTACGCACAAATATCTTATATGATTAAAAACTTGCGAGAATATTAGGAAAAAAGCATAAAATTAAGGATGATGCAAAAGTATCAGTGTTAAAGATTAATTAGTGATATATTTAACATTCAAATTAACCAAATTTAAATAAAATTTAAGTATAAAAATAATGAAAGAAAACCTGGGATTTTAAGTAACTCGCAATATTTTCAGATTAATGTAGCAGTTTTATTCTCTAATTATATTTCATTGCCCTCCAAAACATCTTTAATAAAACTCCCGAGTGGGCATGGCAAAATGGCAATTACACAAGTCCACTTTAATAGAATATAAGATAAGAAAAATTAAAAATAACGGTCAGCACAATTTTCACGAACATCTATGAGGTAGATATACATGCATGCAGCAAACCAAAAGGAAAGAAAGATGCAATCGGACTTCGAAATGCGTACAAATCCAGAATAATGCATAGAATACAACAAAAATGCATAAGTTATGGCAATCATGAAAACGAGCTTTTAAAGCATCATCAAGTGATATCTCTGGTAGATCTTAAAAATCAACATTAATGCGACTAACTCTACTTTGTTTAAAATAAATTGACAATTAATGGAAACGTATAATACGCACTCCAAAAATTTCAACTTGTTTAACATATTATCCATGCAATTTTAAGGCCAAAAATTATGACATATAAAACATAAATTAGTAAAATTTTCTAGATATGAAACATTTTTGATCATATCACCAAAAACATTACTATTTCTTGAGCTTGTACACTGTGCCCTATCTAGGATAGTTTTGGCTTCACACCCCACATGGACTACAGCCAACGCCCGTAAATGTAATATAAAAAAAGCAAAGTACCAGGGGGAAGGGGTTGATTTACAAGAAGGGCAAAACAGCAAAAAATTTCCCTCGAAACCCACAAAAATCAGTACAACTGCCCAGCATACAGCAATGAAAAATCAAAATAAAAAACAATATATCCTAAAACAAGAATTTCGTACTAACTGGGTCACAATACTGATGCAGATGAACATGCAATTGATTGCGGGAGAAATAAGAGCTTATTAAAAAAAAAAAGAAAAACTAACTTACACACAAAATAAAGCTGACTTTTGCCGATGATTTAAGAAGGAAAAATATTTATGAGAAAAATGACCAAACTGCTTATCTTAAGATTTCAGCAATAAAAATTGCCTTTTAAAGAAATAAGCTTTCAAATGATCCTGTTCTTGTATCTATATGTCACAACCATTTGTATTGATTTAAAATGCGAATTTTAAAAAAAGCTCTCAGAATTATTTGTAGATTTGTTGCTTTAGATTTAATATATGTTTCCAAACATTTTAACAACTGCCCACTGGAATATTTAAAAAGCAGAATAAGAATAGCTTTTGAAAGTTTTAAGAAAATAACCAACTCGATTCAAATGGAATAATCAAGCGTAGAACAAAAAACAAATATGATAAAAAGAAATTTATTGTCTTACACCAATTACAGTAATGAAGTTACAATTCATAATGAAATAAATGGAAGGGACATTGATTTACCAGAGCTTAACACTACTGAGTGTTTGTTTAAACCACAACATTGATTAGGATAATGTGCTATTCGATATTTTTAAAAAAATTGAAGCAGCAAAAAAGTTCTTTTTTGCCATAATCTTTAATAACGACGTCTCTTCGGATCCATGCCATACTCATCCATATTTTCCATAATTTCATGAGGGGGAATAGGAGCACCTCTCATACCACCCCTGCCACCAGGGCCGCCACCTGAAGGTGGACCCCCCATGTCATTTAACTCATTTGATGAAGAATAATTGGCACCCATGGGTGGCTGATCAAAACGTGACTGACGCTATAGATTTTCAAAGTATTCCAGCATAGACAATTTTATTATGTTGTTTGAAGCATCACAAACGCGATCAGAGATCACCATCAGCAAAGCAGGAACACCACGGAAAAGGAAAAAATAAGGAGCACAAGTTAGTACGCTATCATTAAACTTGAAATTTTAGACTACAGTGAAAGCTATTTTTAACATAAAATATTACATGAAAAATATAGTATTTACCTTTTCTTTTTACAAACAATGAAACCTGTTCAAGTTATGAATTTCAAATGTTTTTCCCAGGTCTATATTGATGCCCCATAGCCATACCAGTAAACTTCATTTTGAAACAAATCAAAAGTTACTATGCACGAAAACCAGAAAAGTGTAAAGTCCATTACAGTTTTAACAGTTAAAAACAAACTATGACAGCATTTCTCAAATCTGTGGCATGGACCAGTAAACATTTGAAATTTTTTTTAAGTATGCAACGAATTCTGAATGTCAATTTTTAATGAGCCATAATGCAAAAAAGTCACAATAAAATTTAGTGGGGATGAATCCCTTATGAACGAAAGGGGACAAGATATTTAGAACTATTGATGCCTAACAATCTCTTAAAAATAAAAAAGCGTTCTTAAATAGTTTGGAATTTGGAACATAGTACTTACTGATGCCCTAATAGTACGCTTATCAATCTTCTATCGCTTGCTCATTTTAATGGTGAATAATTTCGAACATTGGGCTGGATGTACATTTGTTCAAGTTTGTTTGTCCATTCATTTTTACATTAATGTCTTTAAAGCTAAAAGAAAACATTTTGTAATTTTTCTCTTTTTATTTGATAAAGCATTTTGGCAATACTTGCTCTTCAACTTTTCGTCACCATCTAGTTTACGAAAAAAAGTGAATAAAGTTTTAGCATTCTGTCCAGGTTATTTAATTACAATTAAATTATTTTATAAATATTTACAGATTATTTATCTTTTTACTTCAAACAATTTTCATAAAAGAAAGAAGTCAATCAGAGGAAGGAGTTCAACGTACGTGCAAAAACAGTGAATGATACTCGAAAGAAAGTGTCATTAAAAAGAATGACATTGCCCATGCCCAATGGAAAGCAAATGATTCCATTAACTTTTCATATAATAACTAGCCACACTGCCATCAGCCTCGGCTTGACTACCTTAAATTCCCTCAAACACACACCCTTTGATGGTGTACTAAGGCTTATTTTTCGGTTTCGGCGATGTTTCAAGGGGTTTGCTCCGACTTATCGTCAAAGACAGCTTAAGTTAGATAAGACTAAAATTACTTTCCTTGTACTTGAGACTTAAACTACGTTCCAAAAATGAAAACGTGAAAAAATAATTGCTTCAGACAACACGCTTTAGTTAATTCACTTTCGCTCGAAACAGGCATTATTGGCAGGCTGCCAGCTTCTGCCTTGCTCTGAATGGGTGAAACATAGATGAATATTAACATTTTTATTTCACTGCTAATAAATGTCTTAAAAATATGTAAGTTCACTAAACATGATCGTTGATAAATTTTAAATCTTTTGATAAAAGGTTCGATCCTCAATTTTCTGGCATTGAAGAAGCTCAAAAAACATACATAGATTCAGTCTGATTTGAATAGACTTGCCCTAATTTGCATTTTATATAATTCAAGTTATTTACCCTTCATTTCTAAATTCTCTAATTTGTTTCAAATCCTATAGTCAGAAAACTACAAAAGTGACTCCAAGAAAAGTGAATGAAAGTAATGAGACACAAAGTAGGAAGTATTTTAGCAGTATTTTTAATTAATTCAGAAAAGAAAAAAACAATTAACAAAAATGGTTATTGCAAAATTTTATTTGGTTTAGTATTTAACCTCGCAACATTATAAAACTTGTACTCAAAACGACCACAGAATTCCATTTAAACATTTCCGGATTAAAGTTTTAATGAAAAAAAACTAAATTTTAATTTCTAGCATTTTAACAACGCTTAATAATCGGAAATGGAAAAGAAAACATAAAATTTCAACACAGATGCAAAAATATTGCACTTTTATAAGTATGAAAACAGAAAGTAAAAATAACTTCTTAGAGAACATAATAGTTTTATATAGTGAAATTTCGTTAAGACCGACTTCGACGAGCCGAAAACTTCCACAAGCCAAAGTAAATTCTGATCCCCATCTTCTGAATAGAGAATTAAGGATATTTATTTTCCAGAAGTTAAATTTTATTTCACACACATGACCGTCCTTAGATTTTCCTAACTAATACAAATCCGTAAGTATAAATCGTACCCCCCCCCCCCTCCAATAGCATGCCTGCCAACCTTTAACCCGTTCGCACCCAGCGTCACGCGGACGCTACGCAACAATTCCTCTGTTATCAGCCCAGCGGCACGTAACCGCTACGCGCTCTGATCGACGCTGACGTCCCAGCGTCACATATACGCTTTCTCGAAATGGAACGATTGAATTGAATATTTAAACGATAATAGATGGCGCTAAATGGCTATAACTTGGATCATATTCGAGTCACATGGTATTTGACCTTCATGTGCAGGCTTTAGATTTTTATTTGGGCCACTCAATGGGATAGATTTCTTTTATGTAAACAACAGTGAATCACTGCTCTGCGCATATGATTTATGAGGTCTCAATTGCTCTTGTTTATATCTTTGCTTCTCTTTTTGTTATGAGTAATTGAAAGATATATACATCTAGCTGAATAAATCATGGAGGAGGGGAGGAAGGTTAAAATATTTTTGCGTATGTGTTGCAGACTTTTGGGATTCCCTGTTCGATGAGAGTACAGTAATTATTTCAAGCGACACTGAAGTTTATGATCATTTTTGAATCCTTTCTGATATTGTTCTTCTTTATTTATTCTTTTTCATTTGGAGACTGGAAAATTGCAATAAAAATGGTTAGCGAAGTGAGTGAAAGGGAATGTTTTCGAGAGAATTATGAAGCAGTTTTGAGACTTGTTGCGTGGGAATTTAACTAGTTTAAATTTGTTGACCTAAGTTGTTTTAATTAAAATTACATAAGGAACATATTTTTTTGCTACATTTCTTTTTCTTCGATTGCACACTCACGATGTCTAACTCTAACTTTGTTTTTGTGCACTTTTTTTTTGTGCACATAGTTAAAGTTTTAGTATTCTACTTATTTCACTCCCTTCTAATAATGTAATAGTCTTTATATTAATAATTAGAAATCAGTAGTAGATTGTTGAAGCAAATTTAAAATTTCAAGTGATTATTTTGAAATGCTGATTTTATATGAATATTTTTGTTCAGTTAGGCTTAACTGCTGTAAATGCTCGGGCCGATGGCGGCGTTCCATTTCGGAACGTTCGGTCTCGTAGCTGCGCTTCGTTTTCCATGCGCTGGTCCTCAAGGGGTTAAGAAAAAAAATCCGGAGATTTTTTCTTTACCAGAAGATTTTAGTGCAAAATGAAATCAAACATGACACCTACCCTCTTTATGTTTAACAATATGAAATTAATTATGAATTTTATATCAATTGAACTTACTTTTGTTTAGTAAAAAGTACTTGCATTTATTTCTTTAAAAGTTCGGAAATAACGTTTACTCATCTTTAAAAAAGAACGGAACAAAAACAGCACAAGCTGAACGAACGAGAAAATGATTAATGGCGCCGAAATCGTGCCCGTAGTTGTCCGCTGCGAGGCTCGCTTCAATTGGATCCCGATGAAGTCATGCCATGTATCACTGTGACGTCATAATCTTGCCTCACATCTTTTTGTGCGATTCTCCTACGGCAACCTTTCCTTGGCTACTTGACCTAAAATGCGGTCCCACATTCCTCAAAAGTATCATTAGCGCCAAATTGGTGATATACATTTTTTTCCTACAAAACATGAAAATTCCAGAAGATTTTGCTCATAACCAGAAAAGGACATGAAAATTTGTAAACCTTCTGGGAAATCCGGAAAGGGTGGCAGGTATGCAACATTAAGACCAAAAAGTTGCCATTGGAAGAAGTGAATCTAACAAACCTCTGAAGGAAATTTATAAAATAAGTGTTTTTTACAAAGAAAAATAAACCTTCCAAACAGTCAGAGTCACATGTCACCACTGTAACACTTCCTAATAGTGAAAATTGATGAGGAAGGTGAATAATCCCCATAATTATTACAAGCATTTTTATTTCGAAAAATAAGTGAAAAAACTTGCAAAACAGACCCCTGGAGAAAAAATAAAAGATAAGTCTATTTCTTTTTTAGAGGGGAATACCAATTGAGTCTAACTTGCACCAGATGTTTATGATTTTGAAATTTTCACCCTATCTAGTCCCTCAAAAGAGCATCAGTTAATATAATGTTCTATTTTCTTTCCAAAAAAAAAAAGCTGGTGAAAACTGAAAAAACCTGGGGGGAGGGGATCAGTCCCAGAAAGTTGGATGCAGTGGGGATAAACGATGGTAGGATTGAGGCAGCCATTTTATATAAGAATCAGCAAGAATGGTGTCAGAAGCATTTCTAGAGTTTTTTTACTGTGTAATGACATTATTTTGGGGTAATTTAAAAAATGACAGAAAGAAAAACCTCCGACTTAAGAAGAAATTTTGTCACATTTTGTTGGGCTCAACTTTCAAGAGGGTCTGAAGCTTTTTTTTTTTAATTTAAATAACCAAATTTTTAAAAGCAGTAGAAAATCACTTAAATCTTTCAGGTGCGGTAGTCACAAAAAAAGGAAAAAAAAAACACCAGTTAAAAAATTTTGTTCTCTTTAATGCTTATGAATAGCAGTATAACAAAAATTACTTCCAAATCCAACTTTTGAACCCAAAAATGGGATCTTGTAGTTTTTTCTTAACTATAACACAAATTAAATGATAAAGCAAAATTATATCAACATCCCATATTTAACTTATTTACCTTTTATCTTTTCCATTTTTTTTAAACCGAAGGTTTTCTGCCAAAAGAAAAACATTCACCCGTGTAATATAAAAACAATGGTGTTCAGGTAACTAGACAACTTCAAAATTTCAAACATTATCAAAAAAAGCTTGCCTTCTCTCAAGTCAAACTATTATCCACGCTCTAAGTGCACTTAGAGTTGACTACAGGAGATGAATTTGACACAATTAGTGTCTTTGAAAAGATCCATCAGTTTGCCTCCAACAAAAACAGTGTTTAATGCGTAAGTAAATCATGCAATAAAAGCAAAACTTAAAACTGATATTAATATAAAATCAGTTTTTAATTTAAAAAATTCAGTAGAGGTTCAGTTGAAAATGGATTACATGAACAACAGTGGAAATGGTGGTGTTCAATCAGAATGGTTTTAGAGGTTGATCCAGGTGCTTATTTTTAGGTCCGTATTTTGCAATAAATAATTCGTGAAGAAGCCTTTTGGTACTTCCCTTTTCTATTTCTTTATTATTACTACTTCTATATTGGTGAATCAAATCTTATCATATCACAAAGAGCATTTTTCACTATTCTAATCTGAAATTGCATTTGTCCAGAATACTTGGCTAGCAATGACTCGAAAAGTATTAATTTTTTTCTTTTTTTTTTGTATTTATGTTTTGTTTTTAATGATTGTTATATGTATACAAATGATAATTTTGTAATATGAATTTTTGTGTTAAGGGACTCGCTCTTCTAGGACTATTGCCCACTAAGGGGCAGTAAAGTGGACCCAATTTGTGCCTGGATCCACTCTTAAATCAGGACAGCTTTAATTTAACAATCGTGAATTCTGCAATTATAGAAGCGCTACACAAAACATATTCCACTGGTTAAAAGCGTAATTCAAACGCATAAAAAAAATCAATCAGTACGCATAAGACAATGAATTTAACACAAAAACAGCGTTCGGTAAATCAAAAACTCTGAGAATTTCACTACTTGACACAGGTTTCATTGTTCGAGAAATATATTTCAAATTATCACACGTGATAAACAATAATGGGGTGGTTTCCTTCAGTCAAAAGTACTATTTTTAGTCATAGAAATGGACAGAATGAGCAAAAAAAAAAAAAAAAAAAAAAACATGGACCCAGAAAATACTTTCATTTTCCCAACAGTTTTTTTTTTTTATAATTTTTTAAAATGTCTCATTTTTCAAACAAGGCGTGGTCTTGATGATGTCACAAATGATGCACTTTGCAGCATCTTTCTACTATGTTTCCATGTTATGATAATCAAGCAGCGAATTAAATATTGCACTCTATGCTTGCTATCAACCATTTCTTTTCCGATACACGATGAATTAAATATTTTGCACTGTGAATAGCAACACTGAACGGCACTTCATTATCTGTGATGTCATCGGCAGAAGCCGTGAACAATGAAAGCGCTCTGATTTAATTTTTTTTTAAATATCTAACGTAAACAAATTTATCAAAAAATGGGCAGATCCAATGTTTTTAAACATGCTCTTTCAGAAAAAAATACTTTTAAAATTTTGGAAACTACCCCATTGCTTCTGCTGAAGATATGATGAAAAAATTATACTTCACAAAAAAAAATAGAAGCAAAATAAAGCAAAAAATTTTTGCTATCTTTTCCAAATATGACTTTTCAAAACTAAAATGCAGAAAATAAAAGCAAATACACATTTTAAAACATATTGGTAACGTTCAATTCAATATTTAAGAATTTATCAATTATCAAGGAATATTAGCAGCGGAATTATGTATGAAAATAAGAAAATTGTCTTTTTCTGAGCAGAAGCTACAATGTAATGATTACACAAATACAAATGTTAAAAAAAAAAATTGAAACACATAGCATTAAAATAATTATTCCACTTCACAGAAAAAAGACTGAAAATGAAAGTAGATTTTTACTAGAAACATGATAGAAAAGCACTCCATCAGGTAGAAACCATCCAGCAATATGAAGACAGACTACTGATTAATTCCTTGTGCAATACAAAATTACTGGTAAGTAAAAATTAGCACACAAAGTTAATCCACCAGCAGTTACATCCCTCTTAATCATCTAAAAACCAATGTAACAAGTGGCATTAAGCCAAAAACTATTATCTTTCAAAAAGTATTGAACTGAAGCATCATAGCTAATGGATTAGATGAATATAGCTAATGAATAAAAATAAGTTTGAAATTCAAATATATTTCCTAACAAGCTGCAACTGTTTGAAGATCCATATACTTTTGGATTGGCATCTTTAAAATTAGTACTTGGGTACATTACAAAGAAATAACAAAATTCCATTGTGATAAAGAACAAAACAAAATCTATGCCCAAAGTGCCTAAAGCCATCTAAGGCATAAGCTAAGATTTAAGGTTGTTGATTTTATAATTTATAGTCGACATAGAGCTAAAACAAACTTTCAAACTTATTACAATATGAAATCATTATGAAAAGGTTGCATCTAGTTTAGACTAACGACTCAGTCTAGGTGGTTTTAGTATTCAAATTAAAAAAAAAAAAGGCCTAAGTTTCAGAATGTTCTAAATTTTTGTTTCATATTTTTTCTTTTTTTTTAAATTTAAATAAACATAGAATTGTTTCCATTTTCAAGCATGCAAAGAATATCCGTCTCTCGTAAAACAATTATCTTAAAGGAAAACAAAAACATTCTGAAATAAGAAATGATGAACTGTTCGGGATTCAGACAATGGAACAAAGAATCCGTAAATAATAGAACTTGGTATCCCCCCCCCCCAAAAAAAAATCCTTATTCAAAATCCATCAAATAAGATTTTCTGCAGAAATTAACTGTCATAAAATTAAAAAAAAAAAAATGATTATTGTAAGATGCCACAGTAAGACACTGGTTGAACAAACTTATTGCAGGGTCTTTAGCATTACAAACATTATAATCTTATTTACAAAGGCACAGCTTGAAGACTAGGAAAATTTTATCTGTTAGCATTGCTGCATCAAGGGAAAATCAAAAGTCATCCCAGTAAAATAAAGGTGCCAATCTTAAACCACATATAATCAAAAAACCACCTAAAATAAACCCACGTAAAACGAGGGTTTACCGTACTATAGAATAAAGAAGAGCGCTGCAGAAAAGTTTCACCCCTAAACACAAGGCTTAGAAATGAAACATTGATTACTTTTGTTTGATCTCATGGGTGTTTAGAATAGAGAGAATCTATTATTAATAACAATGTTATAAAGCAACATTGTCATAATGCAACCATTTTTCGTGATAACTAAGAACTTTTTTTTCCCTTAAAGCGAAAACGTGCGATTTAAAACATTCATATGGTTTTAACGGAGAAATTTCGTATGGTCAGTAAAATACGTTAACATCAAAAACAAATAAATTCTCAGCATCATTAACAATTCCCAATTTTTTTCTTTAAACGTTCAATATTCTTAAGTTTTTTTAAATTTGAAACAGTAATAAACTGAATACTTGATGAACAACCAATCAGTCTAACAAAATCAGTCTGTAAAGCAAAGTTAACATACATCCTAGAGATTATCATCCTCTTAAACGAAAGTTTTAAAAACTTAGGTTCTGAAAAAAAAAATTAACGCAACAAAATCCAGGCACATTATGGCTTTCTGTATGAATACACAAATTTTTTTCTTAATCAGATTGTAAACATTTGGCTACTGTATAAAATAGGTAAGCCTCACGACATACTTTCACAAAATAGCGTAACCGGTTATTTTATTTATGTATTTACTAGTGGTACCCGCACGGCTTTGCCCGTAATAGAAAATTTAAAGCTCTTTTGGTTCGTCTGTATATTTACAAATAATGTATGGTGAATTTTCTCGCCAATTGGCTTGTGCCCATGTTACGGTTCCATGTTATGATAATTTCGTAATTTACTCGTCCATCTTCAGATAATTTTGTTCTTAAAATTGGAATAGAAAAAGAACCACATTGAATTTTCGAAAAATCGCTTCAAGGTGCACACCCCCATGCTACAAACTAACTTTGTGCCAAATTTGATGAAAATCGGCCGAACGGTCAAGGCGCTATGCGCGTCACGGAGATCCTGACAGACAGAGATCCCGAATGTATTGATTTAAAACCAACAAGTTTCATCATCAGTTTTAGAGTTGGGATATTTTCATAGAAATATTAATACATCAAAAGCAATTTCGAGAAAAACCAGTCGAGTTAAAGAGTAAAGGGATGAAGTGAACCTAGGAAATAAAAATCTGTAGCAAAAACACACCACAATGCATAAAAACGGAAATAGGTATAGTGACAAATGTTTCTTGGGAAGTAGTAAATTGCAATCTCGAAAACATTACAAACTGTGATCATAACCACCACTATAAATGCATAAAAATCAGTTTTTCAAACTTTTCAAGCAACACATTTTCAAAATGGCACAAGAAATTTAGGTTGAATATAGGCAATAAAAAATCCTCAACTTTAAAAGTTGAATCTAACAAACTGCGAAATAATTTGACAAGTCATTATTCAAACACATATATATATAAGTTCGCTATATACACAATGTTCTTCCTTCTAATTACAATAGAGTCTCAATAAACCAAATTTGGTTTACTAAAAATAATTGGTAAGAAAGTAACATCATTTTTAGGCCACCGGAGGCAACCATTTCTACTGCCTATCATAAATTTCACGCATTTTTTTTTTATCAATTCCACCAGTAATTTTGTAGAAACACAAGACAATTATTTAATTCAAACGCCATCAACGTCAAAGTATTGCTCATAGCTAAAGTAGTTATGAATATTAAACAATCTCGATACATTAAAACGTTTCACACATGTAAATATTTCAAATAGTTTATTTTCGAAAATAAAATTCATCAAGTTTGAAACTATCATCATTTTTAAGATCTAAGATACGTTTCATTGATCACTTTAGTTCAGAAAGGGGAGCATATATCAATTTGAGATGAATGGCATGTAAAATTTTAACGTAAATGAAAATGGATTCAATTTTGAAATTTACAGATTGTTTAGAGAACCTGACATAATAAAATGCATAAAAATTAGGAGAATGAACTGGGCGGCCCATGTCTCTCGAATGAACGAAGAAAACCCAGTAAAAAAAGTTTTTGCTGCAAAACCTGTGACAATTCGAGGAAGGGGACGACCAAAAATGAGATGGTTGGATTCTGTTGAATCTGACTTCGATATTCTCAAAGTTAAAAATTGGAAAACCCAGGCAAAAAGTAGCACGTCTTGGAAGATTCTCCAAAGGAAGGCCTTGGCCCACCCTGGGCTGTCGAGCCAACTATGATGATGATGATGAAAATTGAGTACAACTATGGCGCCAAAAGAATTTAAAATTCCTTCTTTTGTCATCAACTAAAAAGGTGTTTACATTAGTCCCAATTAGAAAAAAAAATATTTTCTTTGAAACACATTACATCAAAAACTTTTTATTGCTCCACAGTGTGGTTGAAGAATTGAAATTGCAAGTATCTGTCATAAGATAAACGTTTAAATTGGTAATAAAAACAAAAACTTTGGAGCTTTTAGTAAATAACTTTTAAAGTTGAATGTGCAGGTTCAGTTTCATGGTATCAGATTATCATACTTCCTTCAGAAAACTTTATTATGAAAAACAGAAGAAAAACATAACACCAAAAACAGAAATTCAAAGAATGAGCTTTGCCAACTACCTTTTCTTAACTTTCGCTATACTTTCAAAGGACATATATTAGCAAAGAATGAAACAGAAAAACTTGATCAATACTAAATAAGCGAATTAAACAGGGATGAGAGTGGTCAGAGAGCAAAAAGGAGAAAATCCAAAACAATTTTGTAAAAGGGATGATATCCAAAACCGCATCAAAATAGAAACTGGAAGCCATGATATTCAAAAATTTAACAAAAAATAGCTAATTTACAAGTTTTAAAGGTAATACGTATTTAATAAAGTATAAGTTATAATTTTGTACAATTTGCTGCATTATAAAATTTCTTGCAAGTGTTTATTCCTAAAAATATCTAAATTTTGAAAAAGAGGCAACAATTTTTATCCCCTGAGTCCTCAAACAAAGGGTTGGGGGAGCCAGAGGTCAATCTTGCTCCCCCAGCTTTTCATAATTTTACCTTTCAACTTTTCATAATTTTTAGAGAAAAATACTTTTTTTCATTCATATTTGAGTTTATAGTGTTAAATGAGTGAGAACATAAATTTTAAACTTAGATCAGTTATTAAAATAGAAATCAGAGACCTTAAATTAGAAAAAATCTTATTCTTTTCTCATTTTTGAGAAAAATAAGGCCTGAAAGAGGCAAAAAAAGAGGAAAAATTTTAAAAGCTAACAGAAAAAGCCGGAAAAATCTCATCCCTGATTAAAAGAAAAAGCAGCTTGTGAAACACTAAAAATTTCTTATAAACAAAAGGGCTGCGCAAAAGGGGAAAAAAATAAAGACTCAATAAAAATAATTAAATAAAAATATAGAAATGAAATTGGAAAACAAATGTCCAACCACTAAAAGAACACATGACAACAGAAATACAATTCATCGAAAAAATTATTCCACACCTTTCTACCTTGAGTGAGGAGGGAGAGAGTTGGGGCTGTGACATTTATGCCAAAATAAAATGAAAAATTATTTCTAGCCTCTCCAGTAGATCTAGCAACTTTTAGCCTCTTATTTGATTTAAATCAGATATATCTAATACACATGCTAGAAATTTTATTTGACATTTTAGTTTGGCATAAGTGCATCTTATGTTCCTCCCTCGTTAAATGTTCAATAACAACTATGAATACAGTAAAACTAATTTTATGATATTGATATATACATTTCTTGATATTGATATAACTTCAAGTTGTGTACATTACACCTTTTTTTCTTGATTATTTTGATATTTAATGTATCTTTTAACTACTCAATCAGGTCATTATAAATAAATGGCTGATAAAACAGTAAATTAAGCGTAATCACCAATTTTTGCTTTTGCCTTTCATAGCAGTTACTGTAATAGTTTTATTGTTTCAATTGATTTTCAATAATTAAACAAATATGCAAGTATTAAAAACTTGGAAATTAAAACCAAAATAAAAATAAACAATTCCACATTTTACTCCGACTTTTGAAAGCTTGCACTCTTAATAAAGTTTAAAGAATTTTGAAATTTCAAACTAAGGCTCAAAACAAAATAAACAGTTTATTATTACTATTATTAACCCTCCGCGTAAGGCTCACGGAATCAGTCTCATCCCCAACTATGGGTCACGTTTAAATCGCGAGCAAACAATCCCCCCCCCCCCCACCCTCTTATTCGAATACGGATCTCGCTATTCCTCTGTGTAGATTAAAAAACACGTTGATGCTTATTTTTGCTGCTAGATGGCACTGGAGGGTTCAGAAATATGTTTTCTTGCTTTAATTTTTAAAAAATTTCTGCTATTTGTCAGTAAGCCTTTCATAGCCTTGCTTTTTGCTAGTATTTTGTGCGACAAGCATTTCTGACCAATATGGACTCTCAGCGTATTTATGTGGGAAAAATAAACTGAATTTATTTTTTATTTATATGTGTATTCTAAAAAAGTAAACTGATATTCTTGTCTTAATTTTTCTACTTTTTTACAAAATGTCTCTTTTTACGAAATAAATGGCTTAAATTTGTAGACGTAAAAGTTACTTGATCTCTTACACTATTTTAAAAGAACTGATATATAAAGCTATTGGAAAGTATAAAAACAGAGTCATACACGGAGGGTGAATAATCATCGAAAAGGAATAAACATTATTTAGAATGGATGAATATTTGAAAATTTAGACATCAGAAGCTTTAATATCTTTTGAAAAAAAGAAAATTATTCAATAAAAAATTGTATAAGGTAATGGCAATCAACATTTTCAATGACATGATCATTGGAACTGAAGGATGAAATTGAAACAATTAAAAAAGCCTAAAATTATAAATATCTTAGTTCTTATAACGCTGAAATTCCTCACGATTTTTTTATTATTACAGCTACATTGTTTTAAAAATCAGGATAACAGCCCGAAAAAAGTAGGAAACTATCGCAAAAGCAGATTTAGAAAGTATATATTATTGATGTTGCTAAAAAAATTTTTAAAGAAAAATAAATTAATTTTAATATCTTAACCTTATAAAAATGGTTTGTCTTGGGGGAAAAAATGAAAAACACAAAGTCATTCAATGCTTATTTTATTTTTCAAAAATAAGTAACTACCACAAGTTTACTACCGAAGATTCCCGAAGCTTATAGTATTGCATTGGAACTAAGGAATCTCACTGAGAAATTCAAATGGAACAGCAGGAGATTACAAATCGCAAGTAGAAACAAAATTACACACAAAAACAGTAGAATCGTCTCACAGAAACAACATGCAGAATATTGATCTTGTCCATTGAAAATTGGCTTAATTTTGAAAAAAATTACTTAACACATCTTACAATAATAGCCGAAGCTAGCTGAGCAATTTATTTACTCAGTCTTAACAACCACCGTAAGGCTTTAAAATAGAGTGGAAAGCTATCTAATTGAGAATTTTAGTTATGTAGACTATGTAACGAACAAATAGTGTGCTTCATTTACAAGAAAAATTGCGATTTTATATAATTATTCAGAAAACTGGTTTGAGAATTTAGTCAGAAATATCTCAAAATTAATCACTATTAAATGCCTAGTAAGTCTTATTCCAACAATACCATAAAAACATAGGACCAAACTCAGGGGCATGCACAAGGAAGGGGGGGGGGGGGAGAGAGAGAGAGAGGGTGAAGGGATACCTGTTGGCCTGGGCCTGAAGGGGGTCCAAAATTTTTTTTAATGAGAGGTGAAATGCAGGGGAGGGGGTCCTGTAAAAGTCATTTGTGACGGGAACCAAAACTTTTGTGCATTCCCCTGCCCGAACTATAAAAAACCTTTTTAGCCCACACAAAATACCAAGATTGAAATATTAATTTAAAAACATTAATAAAAAAAACATTGCAGAACAAAGCTGATCTGATGTAGAATGAAAATATTTGATTTCATCAGTAAAAATCTAAAGCTGAATATTAAATAATGATGCTGTTTAAAAACAGTATTGAGTTGATACATGTAAAGAGAACAGTTATAAAGAAAATGAGTCATCCCAACCCTTTTTTTTTATATAGAATGCAAAGTTGCAATGCCTAAGAAGAATCATATTAATCAGGAATTTTAAAGCAGAAAAAAAATAGAAATCTCCAAAAATAAATGCAAAAGGTTTTTTTGGATTTGAAATTTATCAATTCTACAGCAAATCAAAATAATTGAAAAAATGATTGGAAAATGATTGAAGTTATTAGCATATTAACATTGATTCGCATTTAACTGAAATGTTATAAAAGCAAATACACTTTTACTTATAGAATGTATAAAATATTTCTTTTAAAAAAACGCAGTAAATATTGCTAAACAATTTTCAAAAGTCACACAGGAACACACTAGTCAGTTTGGAGCAACTTGGTTACTGTTTTACTTCATATGGGGATGTTGTACTAGAATATGTTTTGAATACTTAAACCTATGACTCCACTTGCTTTCTTTAAAATATTTAAATGTCACTCTAAAAACCCAAGTGGTTGAACTTCACTCTAAAGGTCTAAAATGTTCACTTCTACTCAATAATAATTATAAAAAACATGATTATCATTAAGAGGAACTATTCCTAAGCTAAGAAGAAAAAAAGATTATTGCTATATATTTTAGCAGTAACCTTACCGGTGGTGGCATTCCAATACCAGCTCCTTGCATCATGCCATTAGGGCCATAACCAGGAGCAGATGCGGATAAAGGATCAACATTCATTCCTGGTGACATAGGGCCACTCTGCATTTGACGCAAGCCTGGATCCTGTTGAAACAGGCAACAGGAAATGAAGGCTACAGGCCTAAGTAATAACTGGATGCATCACTTTTTTTAAAAAAATTAAATATATATAAATTATGCAATTTTTTTTATGATTTTTTTCTCAATTTCCGACCTATTTATAAAAGTGTAAATTTATAAGTGTACATCAACTGCAAGAAAAGTTTCAACAGTATTGTGGAATGAAAACTGAACTTGAAAAAATAAAATTGAAAAAAAAAAAAAAAGAAATACAAAAAAATCTTTTGCATAAAATAACAATTTAGCATAGAAAATTTTGCTATAATTCAACACGCAATTCTTTATAATTACTTTTTATTTCTTTTTTTAAAATTGTTTCCACTAAATAACTAGATTACAGCACATGAGAGCTTGTATACTATAACATACCACCTAAGCCAAGATTAACTTACAGCCATGCATCAGTATATCCCATAATTAAATACAGTATTGTAGCACTTAAACCTATTAAACTTTGCAACTACTTAGTACTTAAATTAGTTCCAAGAGAAAACAGCAAAAAATACTTAAATGACAACAAAAAAAAAAGCAGCAAAATTAATAAGAAAAAAGGAAATTCATAAACACAGTTAAGAGTAAAATGAAAGGAAAACGACTCAGAATAGCCCATGCACAAACAAAGACAAAAACACTAGTTATATAAATTGTTTAGGCTCAACTTACCCTATCCATCATGTCTCCATATCCAGATGCCTGAAATTAAGAGAATGTAATTTTTTACTTTGAAATTTATACTTTGAAGCAGAGTAGTAGTTGAGCTCTTAATTTTTAATCTTTCTTACCTGCATCATCATGGATTCATCTTGCATCCTTCTCATATCATTACGCAAAAGCTCTTCTTGCTGCTGGCGAAGTAGCATTTCTTGTTGACGCCTTGCTTCTTCCCTTCTAATTTCTTCTTCACGCCTAGAATAAAGCAAAGTTTTATAATAAAACATGAAGTAATCGAAAATTCCAAAGAACAATACAAAGTTACATTACATAAAAAAAATTATTTTAGATTAAATTATTATAACCTTAGCAAAGACAGAAGAATATAAACACTATTCTTATCAGACAAAAGGTTTTACTTTTACTCAAAAAAAAAAAAATATTTTGGAGTCAAAAAATATAAAATCAGAGTTTCAGGTCAAACGTGATTAAAATAGAAAAAATGATAAAAGAATATCTTCAAAAGTATAAACAGAAAAACATTGCTGTTTTACAAAATACATTCCCCAGCTTTTCACCATTTGCTTCAAAATTTACAGCAGTTTTTTGAGTTGAACTCTTTTTTTTTTTTTTTTCAATTAAAGCATTCAATTTTCTTCCCTTGAAAGTCTTGATTTCACATAAAACTTAAAATAAAATCTCATTAATACAAATTAACCAAAATCTCAGTGGCTATTTTAAACAAAAATTGCAATTACTAATTAAACGCAAATTTCCTAAATCTTTTTCAAATCAACTTAATATTTCTTATTAATGCAACTTTTCTAGTAAGGCATGTAAATATACAGGACAAACCAACTAAGTTTTGAATGTCAGATTACATGCAAGCACCAAGTTTTGTTCTTCCTACAATTACTAGATAGAATACTATTGCAGAAGCTTTCAATTTTTCACAAAAATTCATCAATAGAATACCAAAACTATTTTCCTCCCGATCGACTTACTCATCCTTTATGCTTCGTTAAATAGCCTGCTAACCAGGGCTAGAAAAATCTTAAATTTTACATGCCCCACTGGGCATGTTTGTCTAGAAAATACATGCCCCAATAAAAATTTTATATGCTCGGTTTTTTTATTGCATAGTAACAAAAATATTTGAATTTGTCGTATAGCATTAATCAGACAAAAAATTATATCTGAATCAAAATTTCAATATAAAACAAATAGAAGTTTAAATAAATAGTACATAAGTTGCCATTAAAATTACCAATACTCAATTTAAAAATTATAATAATTACATACCCATTCAGACGGGCACGTAAGGGTAAAAGATTCACGCCCAATCGGAATTTTTACATGCCCTGGGTATGTTGGCAAAATATTATTTGAGCCCTGCTGTTAAGATAGAATTTTACTCGAACTGCCAGTTGTTGATTAGTAGTTTTTATTTTTAAGTTTGCATTTTGTAACAAAAGAGAATTTGTTGAACTGTGTGATAAAAAAAACTTTTTTTTGGCCATTTCGCTTCAATTTATTTTTTAAAAAATCTGGTCATACCATATCAAAGCATGTTTAGCTATCAAAAATTTTATCAGAAATTCTTTTGCCAGAAGAAAGTATTTTACTGGAAATGATTCGGAAGCTGATTATTTTGGAAAAAAAATTCTTTGCCGCCGGTTTGATTTCAGATGAATTGACCGAGTTCAAGAATGATAAAATTGTTTTTACAAATGAGATTAATGGAAAGGTCTTATTTTCATACATGAAATTTTTGTGAAGTTGCTGTTTTTTCAACACAGAATTTCGTGAAGGGGCAGCTTTCAGGATATAGAATTTTGTTGAGGGCGCCGCAAAGCAGACCCAATTTGTGCCTGAATTGACTTGAATTGTTAATCTGCAAAATGACATATTCTAAAAACAGACATGCTGCTCTGTTAAAGATATGTTTATTTCTTTGTTCAACAAAAATATTAAAGACAGAACTAAGAAATTAATGGTTGAAAACATATTCTAAGACAGTGGTGCCCAACTCATGGCCTGCAAAGCTGATAAATGCCCGTTATAACGTTCAATGTTTCAAATCAACTTTCCAAAACAGATCCTCTTCATTCTGAAAATTGCAATTCTGGGACAGACATTAGTTTATTAAAAGCAGGTGGGAATTTTGTATGAATAAAATTAGTTTACAGTAATAGTAACAATTCTTGGTTTGAAATTTTCTTGCATTTCCCCATGTTATGTATCTAGAAAAAAATTAAATATACAGTCGACTACGGTTAATAGGTCCACATTGGGACGAAGCCATTTTGGTTCTTGTTAGCTAAGGCTTTAATTTAATGTTCTTGGAGCAATTTCATAAAAAGCTAGAAAGTTTTTGAAATGTTTAAACTTATTTGTTAATTCAAACTATCCTAGAAAGGGATTGCCGTTTTAAATGTCATAACTGGCGAGCGAAAATCCTCTGTCTAACCACCCAACAGATTGATCAAGTGTTTTGCCCATCGGCAGTTGTGACGTCAGACCTCAAGAATTGAGGATCTTTTTGCAGACAACATCGCAGAAAGTAAATTAAAAAAATGGGGGGTTAAAAGGTTAACTGAGCTGAGTTGCAAACATATGCAAACTTTCAACGATGTCACGTCATTACATAGGGAGTAACTGAGACTGCTTAAATAGCAATTCAATCAATCGATCTATCATTTGGTTCCGTTCTGCAGACAATGTGTTTTAATGTGAGCATGTGGGCTCAATAGATTGATTTATCCACGTAGAGCACGTGGAAGTTTTTCTTGAGATATATGATAACAAGATTTGTTTGCCTGCTAAAAGTGCAGGAAGTTCTAAAACTACACCCTTACAGCTTCGAAGGAAGTTTTATAAGAAATTTAAAGTTTAAAGAGTTGATGTGTATACGAGCTAGGCATAACGGGTCCGGATGGTCTGGTTACGGCTCGTATCAGGTTTTGACGTCGAATGGACTATACAGAATTCAGTATATGGTGAGGTGTCCTCTACTACTGAATGTTTCCTGTCTTGCCTGGAAGTCAGGTTAATAATTACCTGTGCTGCCTCTTTTGTGGCACGGGTTTGCCTGGGATTGAATGACCATGGATTTGGTCTGGCGTCCACGAGTGGAGGTTTTCAACTCATCTGAACATTGTTGGGGCATTGTGTAGGATGAACTTTTTAAGAGTATTAGGAACGTTTTAGAACTGATGCTTTTAAGTAATGAAATCTTGAATCTTGTGATATTTCTCAGTGATGTTTGTTTGTTGGGGGTATTATTTTATTTGAATTGTTAATAGCATACCTGCCAACATCCAAAGAAAAAAATCCAGTAGATTTTTTCAATGTAGCGCAATATCGCTTTTTTCCATGTTATTGAGGGGAAAATGGGGATTTTTTATTATCTCTTAGGAACTACTTTGATATACTCCCCCCAAATCGGAAATTTGGCCGCTTTTTTTCTCACTTATGGTACAAAATACAAGAAAATACTAAATTTTGCAACAGCAAAAACCTAAAAGCTGAAAAAACCTAAATGGGCAACACAAAAATAAGAAACAGCAACCCTAAAAAGTCCGTAGGGAGTGCCAGATTTTGCGCGTAATTTTTTTTTTTTTTTTTTTTTGGGGGGGGGGTATATCAAAGTTATACCATCTCTTAAAGTACAATCATATGCAAGTTCCTTGAGTCATATACAGAGTTTAATTAATGAAATTATTAAATGGAAGAATAAAAGTTAAAGTAATACTTTTTCAATGAAAAGTTATTTAGGGAAAAAAAGAATTTCAATTATCTGTAAAAATTCAATCATAGACAGGTTTTTTTCAGGTCTTCAACAAGATTTAATCTACTTTTTTCGGCCGCAAAGTTCCCGATAATAGCGGTCGTTTTGTGTACAGGAAGAAATGTTGTAATTAAGCAACATAGGCTTAGCGATGAGTGCGCGAAGCGAGATCGCAAATGTAAACAAGAACTGATGTTGCCAGATTCCAATGTGCTAAAGTTTGAAATTGAGTGGGAAACTTTCAAACCATGGAGTAAAAGCGCTAAAATGATGTAAAAATTTATTTTAAAGGGGTTTGGTGTTTTCATTTTCAAGAAAATCCCTAAATGGAAGGATTTTTTTTAGAGATTAATAAAAACCGGGAGATTTTCAATAAAAATCGGGAGACCGGGAGAAATGTCAAAAATCCGGGAGTCTCCCGGAAAATCCAGTAGAGTTGGCAGGTATGTAATAGGGAATGTGATTTTTATAAATGTTTAATTGTTTTTCCTATTTACATTTTTACACTAGTTTTGAATAAATTGTTGTTATTTAAAAAAATAAGTTTTCATTTTTCCCAGACCGACCATTCCACACAAGTAGGACTCTCGGCCAACAGTTCTAATAACCAGTTGGTCCGATTAAGTGAACAGGACCTGTGTAGCTAGACCGGACATGCTATACACAAAACATTTAAATGCCCTTATGATTATTGTGAAACCCATTGTATGGTGAACATTCAAAGAGCAGGGTTCATACTCATTTTTAAAAGTGAAAATTAAGGAATTTTTAAGGTATCTCAAAAAAATTTAAGGACTCATCGGAAACGATTAGATAACTTTAGCTACATCATTTAAATCATCTCAAAGATTTCCAGGGGGGGATTACTTGATACATATTATATATACACATACCCAAATGAATAACATAGTTTCCAAAAAGCAGGGAGAGGCGCAATTGATTGAGATGTCCCATTACCAGTGAATAAAATTTTAAAATTTCATACATCACAGGGATGACGAATGAGAGTGGTCAGAGAGCAAAAAGGAGGAACAGAAGAACTTTCTTAGCAGAAAAGGGAAGAGATCAAAATAGCCCCTTGAGTCCATGACATTCCAAAATTCATCAAAAAAAAAATGGTCTACTAAACTAATCAGTTTGAAATGATTGGGTAGTAATTAATACAATACAGCACATACAGTGAAATCTGGGTATAACGATACTGTCTATAACGATAACCTGTCTATAACTTTTTTTTTTGGCCCCAGCAAAATGTTAGCATGAATAATCAAACTGTCTATAACGATAAACTGTCTATAACGATAACCTGTCTATTACGATATTTTTTTTTAGGTCCCAACAGTATTGCTGCAGACAGGTTTTACTATATTGTCCTTAAAGCATTGTATTTATTTCTCAAATTTCAGTTATAAAAAAATCAGGAAACTGGAGATAACTTTTCAGCATACATTATTGGAGTGAGAGGCAAATTGAAGGAGAAGAACTAAAATATCTTTTCTTCAAGATATTTAAACTGGTTTTATTATTATTGCTTTTTATTTGTTATTGTTACTAAAATCCCATTTTGTACAAGTTTGCTATATTGCACCATTTCTCTCATTTTTTTTTATTTCTATATAAATTTAAACTTTGAAAGAGAAGCAGCAATTTCAAACTCCTGAGTCCTCGAATAAAGGGGTTGATGGAGCCAGATTTCAATCTTAGCTGCATCTCAATAATATCATTTTTTTTAATATTTTTTAGAGAAAAATCTTTTTTTTTAACAAAAATCATTTGAATTTAAGGTTTTAAAAATGAGAACAACATGAATTTTAAAATAAGGTTTGTTTGTAAAGTAAAAATTTACAGCAGAGTAAAAAATTTAAGTTTTTCTTATGTGGTAGAACATACTTTTCACAGCACGAATTGAAAATAAATAAGTATATAATAGGTTATCCTTCTTCCTTGCACTGGAAGTCCTAATTTGTTTTAAAAAACAACAAATCTATTTCAGCATCAAAAAAAAAAAAAACAACTTGAAGTTGCTTCATTTAATTATGTAAGCTGTAAAGTCTAACCTAAACTGTTAAGAGCGTCACACTAAATATTTTGAGCTCCTTTTTAAATACGTTAAAAAAGTAACCATGCCATGTTTCAATACAATCCAAGACTGCGGGAGTTGGCCTTCATTTTTTTAATTGTCTTTTTCATTTTTTCTTAAATAAATTTAAGAAATAAAAAATATGATTGAAATAATAAATAGAACAAGCAGATTTAAAGTAGCATATGGTAAACAAAACTTCCAATATTTAAAATGATTGAAATATTTGCAGGATGCAAGAAAATTTAAATCTCAAATAAGGATTGCAATTTTCGGTGAAGCACGTGTTTGACGTCATTAGCAGGTCCCCCAAACATACATTTTCGGCAGATATTGCAGAAGATGAAGATTTAAAGGGGTAAAATAGAAAAAATAAGAAAACAGGGGGCAAACTTTATATACTTTTAAAAAAATTAATGAAATTCTCAGAAAATTAAGGATTTTTTAAGGGTTTTTTAGGGACCTTAATTTTACTTGATGAAATTAATAGTTTCTTCAGAGCTTTTTAAGGAAGTAAAAACCCTGAAGAAGAAAAATTGCTGTTTACCAAAATTTTCCATTAAAAATAAATTGAAATAAATCAAACAATCTTTTTACACTATTCAGACCAATACGATTTTAGTTATTCTTTCCAGTCAGTATTGATTCAATTCAGCAACCAGAAGTACTAAAAATGTGAGATTGGAAAAAAAAAGTGCTAAAAAGTATTAATCAGTCATTAAGACTTCCAATGAAGTATAAATTACATGTTATACAACGAAACATTTTTCAAACAAATTTTTATGTTATTGAACGTGCTAACTAAACTGAAGAAATTTGAAATTTCACTAAAATTTTGATCTATGCTGGAACAGTCCATTAACCATTTATTTCCTGCAAATATTTCTGGATTTAATTAAAAGTTACAAGGAACCATTATTTAGTTTTTTTTTCACTAACTACTAAGTTTGTTGACCCCCTTTAAACTCACTTCAAGCAGGCGATTTTTAATTTATTTCCAATTTGTTCTCCTGTTCTTTGGTCCGATTAAACGGATTTTTGGTCCCTATAAGCAAAGGATATAAGGCTTGTGAAATGGGTTACGTTTTGGTTCTTTAAGATTTGGTCTGAATAAATGGCTGGTCCGATTATGGTATCCAATTATGTATTCTGGCCTGGGAGATCAATCTTAACATGAGATGCAGCTTTTCAAATAAAAAAGGCAGGGCACCACTGTTCTAAGAAATACTAAGAAAAAAATGTGCTTACTTTGATAAAATTACATATAAATATTTAAATGAAAATTTCTGTTGCACTTAATAAAACTACTACATAAATACATGAAATATTTAAAAAAAAATCCCAAGTTTATTTCTGAAGTATGTTGGTGTGTTGAAAACCCTCAAAAACAGCTCAAATTTATAATTCTGAAACTGCAGTTTCAAAAACTTTTCTAGGCAGACCCCTCCTCCAAATATATTAATGCAATATATTTGAAAAAAAATATTTAAAGTTAAGTTAATTTCAAGTAAAAAAATCCATGAAACAAAATCAAAACAAGAACATTACTTAGTTACCTCAACTCTCTTTCTCTTTGAATCATGTTACTTTGCTCTTCCATGTGGCGTAATCCTAAAGAGAGAAGAAAAAATTAACGACAAGCTACAATATGGACCGAAAAGTATACATTTTTCAACTACACTTACTCTCTCTTAACAGGTTTGCCTCATGATCATAAATTGCATATTCCATCTGCTCATCTAGCTGCCTCCTACCCTCTTCAATTTCTTTTTCTAAATGTTCCCTCTTTTTCTGTTCTAGTTCGTACAACTTTTTCCATCGATTAGCAAATTCATGTTCGAAAGTACCAGGCTCGGTAAGACGAGGTCCAATCTCTCTCTCCTTAAGGTACTGTTTATTACCTTTCTGGAAATTCTTTTCGGGCAACCCATCTTCTTCATCTCTTTGTTCTAATGGCTCCACAACAACAGGCCTTGGGGAACTAAAAAAATTTCATTTTGATTATTTTATCATAATTTAGCAAAATAACTAATCCCTACCATTCCTTCATTGATAAATTCCTATAAACCTTCACATAGCTAAGTTTTATCTATAAAAATAAAAAAAATCCCTATGTGAACTTTTTATGGTACGTAATAATACCAAGGATCTATACAAGATTTTTATTGATCTTTTTTTTATTCTTTTTATGAAACATTTTCTGAAAAATTGAAAAATTTTGTAATGAGACAATTTTATGAAAAATCAAACTTCTTGGTGAAAACTCAAATACTGTGTAAAATTTCAAAATTTATACTTATAGTACTGTATCAATATCTGCACATCAAACATTATAACTAGTATAGGACATCCAACCCAGAGCTTTTAGAACCGTTATTGTTTTGAATTTCTCAACTTTCTATATTTTAGGTCTTCACTACAAAATTAACTAGTATGTTGTGGCCATCACGAAACTTTCTTCTATATTTTTCCTTTTTCTGATCCCTCCCCATGCTTGACGAGGAAGCAATATTCCTAACAAAAACAAAATTACACATGCAAAAACTTGACGACCATCCCAATGTCTGAATTATTGTAAAAACAAAACAAAGAGCGAAAATTGAAAGTTACTTTAAAAGCCTTACTTGAATTAATTACAAATATTTTATTTATTAACAAACATAAGATGGCAACAGTTAAAAATTTTAAATCATTGAGATAATATTTCCGATCATTTCCATACAATTAAAATCACGAGAAATACGCAGACGACAATCTATTACGATTTATCTTTCTTATTGTTGCATTAATAAAACTATTTTTATTCGAAAAAAAAAAAATCAACACCTCTTGGAGCGATTGGAGTCAAAATTGAACCAAAGCCTGTTTACGTATGGATTCACATATATTCCAAATTTCAACCAGAACGTAGCATTACTTCTTGAGATAGGGCACTCACAATGGAAAAAAAGAACGGGCGATTGCGCTACCCCCCTTTTTAGCTGTTGACACCAAAATAAAATCAGCTCTTATACCCACTAAGGGCTACTTGTCAAAAAATTTTTGTTTGATTCCGTTAGTTATTTCTTGAGATACAGCAGTCACAATTGACGACAAAAAACGTTCTATAATTCAACCCCCGTTTGAGCTATTGACACCAAAATTGAATCAGCACCTGCTCCTCTTAGGGGCAACATATGGACCAAATTTTGTTTGATTCCGCCAGTTACTTCCTGAGGAATAGCAAGCACGCGTAACTCAAAAAACGTCCCATTGCTCCACCCCACTTGGAGGAATTCGCGCCAAAAACCAATGGGCACAAGTTCACATAGGGGCACTATGTGTACCAAATTTCGTTCAATTTCATGCGGTAGTTTTTGCTGTAGAGCAGCCACAAAAAACTGGTCACACACAGACGTGACACACACACACACACACATACACACATACATACACACACACACAGAGACAGACAGACATTTTCTAAAAATAGTCGAAATGGACTCAGCAGACCTTAAAACGTTCGAATCTTTCGAAATTCGAAAATTTGCACGAATCCAATACTTTCTTCTATATATTAGATATAGAAGAAAGTAAAAATATTGTGTATGATATATTTGGCTCATTTTCAGAATTTTTCAGAACATTTGCTGTCAAGCTTTTTTATTTTTCAGATTAAAAAAAAACATTATAATCCCACCCCTTTGCAATGTTAAAAAAGGAACAACGTTTAAGAAAATATTTTAGCCCTTGCAAGAGTAAAAAAATAGACAGGGTCTTTATTCACTTTTACTTCCTTTTAAATAGTAAAGGAAATAAAGGAAGTATTGTATTCATGAAAAAAATTTGACCCAAAAAGAGGCCTTAATTTCCATTTTGCTCGCCCCCGAATGAATGTTGACTTTTTTTCTTCAACCCGACCACACGTGGATATATATGTCTAAGAACGTAGAGACACCCGAAATATCCATTTTGGTGATACTTGAATTAATTACAATGAGTTTTCCCATGTCTGTATGTATCTTGCATAACTTAAAAACGGTATGTCCTAGAAAGTTGAAATTTGGTACGTAGACTTCTAGTGGGGTCTAGTTGTGCATCTCCCCTTTTGGTTGCATTCGGATGCTCCAAAGGGGGTCTTTTACATCTTTTTGGTGAAGATTTTTCCGCGAATACAATACTTCTTCTACTTTGTAAAAGGAAATAAAAACAGACTAAAAATATAATTACTAACCTAGTAAGCAAATAACATCCTTCATTGCATCTCTTGATAGCTAATTGTGCGGACTGTTTTCTTGCATATTCAACTATACCCTCTCCAACAGGCCTTCCTCTGTCATCAACAATAACAACTGCCCTTTCTACATCACCGAAAACTGAAAATGATGCTTCAAGGAGTTCATTTGAAACCCAGGGTGAGAGATTTTTCACTTTTAAAGCAGCTCCATGAGTAGCGAATCTTACACGTAACGATTTTCCATCTTTTACTGTAAAATCCAAAGCAGCTTTGGCATTTTCAGCATTTTGACGGGTATCCTGAAACATAATTAAAGTAAATGATGATACAGACATTTCCTGTGTTTGAAGAATTATAAGAGTTAGAAATAAGAATTTAAATCTAGGCCCAATCACAGCACCTAGCATAAACTTCTAGTTATCAAAACAAACACTCTAGGTGTTGGTTTTGGTGAATCAAAGGTATGTACCTTTTAACATCTAAAATTTACTGCAGATATCAAATTCTTAAAATATACAACAGAAAATGATTTTTTAAAGACAAAATTGATTGTATTTGAAAATTACTTCTATAAATTTTCCCATCGGGACAATCATGATTCTTCACCACAATGAGCCTGGAAAGAAAAGCTTTAATGTAATACAAAACTTTTGCTATAAATTTGCCACCTAGGGCTGAAAACCTATCCTATAGTTGGGACAAACTTAACTTGGCAGCATTGTGAAGGCTATGGAGATCTTTATCGCAGTATTATGATGCTGTTAGGTTTGCTCTAACTATAAGTGACAAATCAAAATTTTTGGTCGCAACATGAGACTAACAATTGCTCATTTCAAATGCTGAAATTTAAGATCATTTTATTTTGTAAAACCTATACTAAACATGCATCGAAAAATTTACCTCAACAGATAAACTTAGCTTATTTAACAATAATAAACAAACAGTGTTTAAAATAAAGGTTAAAAATTTTCCAATCTGATAATCCTCTTAAGGCAAATCCTCAAAACACAGAAATTTAAGTCTAACAGTTTTGCAACAATAAAACATTACATATGGTTGTGAATAATACGATAAAGCTAAGGACAAAACTATACAAAACATTAATTGTCACAAACCGATTCAAAATCAGGCATTATTCACGGACATGGCCAAGTGACTGGGGAATAGGAAGAGCATCTTTCAATAACACCACTAACTGCTACCAGGGGGCTCAGCCAAGAAAATTTCATCTTTCTTCGTTTCTTACTACGTTGTGGTCTATAATGCGGAGAGAGAAAATTGGGTGGCCAAACCAATAACTTATTATGTCAAATAATTTTCTCTGCATACCTTTCTACCAAAGTGAACTTAAACTTTGTTAAAAAAAAATGCAACCTTCTTCTCCACTGATCCGTATTTTTTTTTTCTCTTTTTTTTGTTAAACTTTTAAAAAAGAAAAAGGAACACAATTTCACTGAGCTTATGGACCATTAAAATTTACATTTTGCTGGTTCAATGGTCAGGTCCAGCAGACCAATAGCTTTGAGCCCGTTATCATAGCCTTTAATAGCTGCATGAAAGGAGTTTTTTTTTTTTTTTTTTGCTCATATCATTGCTAGTGTTCACTCTAGGAAAAAAAAAGGGCAGGGTGCTGGTCTTTGAAAGGGGCACTATTTGTTATAAAAAGGGCACTTTTTCAGCACGGTGTCCCCCCAGCCAAGACCAATGATGCACCCCTCAAAGAGTACTAAGTCCCCCTTCTCCAAAAAAATAACGAGGAGAAATAACATCTTGAAACACCTTGCAAAAATTCAAACAGTGTAGTCTGCACTATAACCCCCCCCCCCCCCCCCCCCCCCCCCCCCCCCCATCGCCGCCATCACTGACTTCAGTATTGAATATCATTATTTCATACGGAAAATGTCTTTAGAAAAAAATTAGCCCCCCCCCCTCAAACAAATGTTTTCCACACTCCAAGGGAACATTTAGATAATGCTGAAACTTGGCTTTGGTCTTTTTCAACACTTTTTAAGCCTTAGTTTTTACTACCTAGCCTATAAATTTTAGGCATTTCAAAACCCTATGAATTTCAATTTACCCCCCGAGGAAAGTATTTAATTACTGATCTTCCCTTCCAACCTAAAAAAACTGCCTAGTAATGTGCATTGTGCCATTACATATTTTAGTAGACATCAAAATCATGATGAATGTTAATTCTCCTTTTTAAATATATTACACTTCAAATAGAATAATTAAATTAAAATACTGTGTGTAGTGCTTCAAAAATGCAGTCGTAGCAAGGTGCAAAACAAAAATAAGCAGCTCAGGCCAATCCAAAATTTTTATCTCAGACAATTTGTGAAAATTATGTCAATAATTTTTTTAAATAATTTGTTATACGAATCATATTCAAAGATAATGAAAATACTTAGCACAAAGGAATGAAAAAAATGATTATTTTGCAGCAGAAAATTTCCTTGGAAAAGCGATGTTTCTATTTCAAACGTCTTTTTTTTTTTTTTGAACTGGGGAAGGGGATTAAAAATCCAAGGGGCTAAAAAATACCCTTGTATTTTAGCTCTGTAAGCTTTGTACTATTTTCTACTTAGGAAACAATCAGAAAGTTAACTTTCCAGAAACAGATGTGAAAAGATTGCTACACAATCACTAGCAATGCGCTAAAATTGCTAAGCCTAATTTCCACGTGCAAACGAAAAACGGACACAAAGGGCTGAAATGCTAGGAAAATTTTCTGTTCCCTCTCTCATTGTTGATTCTCAGATCAAGGATGGGGATGAATGAAACAAGGATAGAAGGAAGGGGAGACACCCAAAGCCGTAAACTTGCTGCGCGTACTGAAGCCGTGGACAGAGCGGGTAAGGAAGAGGGGAAGGGGAAAACTCTACCCAAGAAAGCAATGGTATTCAATGTAAAGTAATAGTATAGTGCCTAGAAATAGTGTGCCGATCGGCGGGGAAAAAGTGAGGTCAGATCTGAGGAAAATCCAGGTGGCGCTGCACTCGAGTAGTACGTTATGCTCCTCAATCAGACTCGTTTTAAATCAGCGATTGCATGCTGATTTCGCAGTTTAAAAACCCCGTTTTTCGGATTAAACTTATTTCTGCGCAAAAGACAAATTCTGCAATAAGTGCTAATTGTTACATGGGTGTTCGTTTATTTTTTGAAGCATATAAAATTACCTTATTACCTTATTATAAAACTACCTTACTTCAATGAAAATAGTAGACTATAAGGGCCCATTCATTAAATACGTAAGGGTCCCAAGGGGGAGGGGGGTTGGAAAAGCCTCTACGTACCCTTACTTGGGGGGAGGGTCAAACTCATTCTTACATAATATTTTCCAAGTCGTTATTTCACATTAGACATTGCGCGGTCAAGTGATTTGGCAGAGATTATGTTCCATTTGCGTCTGGAAGGTAAGAAACGTGTTAGGATAAGATGTTTTTTTATTCGTTTTACAAAGAATTTATAGTGTAAAATATAATAAAGGAGTCGCATTCCGTACGGCATGTTTTATTTGTAATTAATATTACATCAAAAAAAAAAAAAAAGTCGAAAAAACATTCAGTTTAGATTCTTTTCAGTAACTATTTCTTTACGCAAAAGGTTTAATTTAATAATGTGAACTTAATAACGATTCCAGTGATGTAACGATTCAAGATTTGTTATTTTATCATTTTGAAAAACGAAATGGAATCTTACATAAGAATGGGGGGGGGTGAAAATTCTTACGTACCCTTACATGGGGGAGGGAGGGTCAAAAATTGCCAAAATCATCCTTACGTAATTAATGAATGGCCCCTAAGTATTCAATAACAGAGCGTCTCTTATTTCTGTACTAATAATAAAGCCGAGTCTCTCTGTCTGGATTTCTGTCTGGATCCCTGTGACGCGCACAGCGCCTATACCGTTCGGCCGATTTTCATGAAATTTAGTACAAAGTTAGTTTGTAGCATGGGGATGTGCATCTCGAAGCGAATTTTCGAAAATTCGATTTTGTTCTTTTTTTATTTTTAAATTTTAAAAACAGTTTCCGAAGCAGAATTATCATAAGATGGACGAGTAAATTACGAAATTATCCTGACGTGGAATCGTAACATGGGAAGAGCGAATGAACATAGCCAATTGGCGAGAAATTCATCATCCATTATTTGTAAATATACAGGCTAATCAAATGACCTTTTAATTTTCTCCTTCGGACAAAGTCGTGCGGGTACCGCTAGTTACAAAATAAAACTGCTTCTAAATTCTTGACGCTAATTAAAATTATCAGGGCTTCTGTCTGAGTTGAAGAACAGGATAATCTACTTTTACACCTTTGACCAAAATAGTAGCATTGATTTGTAAATTTTCTTCTACTTCAATAATGATCTTTTTATCGTCAATATTATTTTCCACATAATTTTCATTATATACAAAAACTACAATATTTGGAGATTTTTTAAATTTCATACAAACCCAATATTCTTTAGGCAAATTAATATGAACAATTTCATCTATAATAGATTTATACGTGGTTATTTCAGTTTCATCTGCGGAAAGATCAAGTTTTATTTTTTTCAAACAGGGAACATTTTTCTTAACTGCATAATTCCTGATGGACCTTTGCTTTGGTATTTTTTTAGTAAAGTATGTTGGCAGATTTGGAAAAATTGTCATAATTGCCTCGTTTTTTAAAAAAAGTTTTCCCCGGGGAATCAAAACTTCCTCACCATTTATAATATGCTCATTATGCGTTTCAATAAAATGTTTTTCGAAATGCAGAGCACAAATTGAGCAATATTTATCAAAAACTTTATTTAACCTGGGAATTAACGAGTTCCACTTCTTTAGTTTTTCTTAATCTGCTGGAGCTTTAAAAAGCGAAACTTTTTCTTTGCATGTTTTGTATCCACTTTTGCACCCTGGTACGAAACAAGATAAAGCTTTACTTCTTCTAATATTAAACTTTGATGCCTCCATTAAAAGCCTTAAACGCTGTTTCATGAAATATTAACGAAATAAAGGTAAAAAAGAGAAACGCGGAACTAAATTGTAACAAAATCCCGCGTCTACTAATGTAAACATCGCGAAATTGAACGTACACCTCGACCGCACTGCCCTCTAGCGGTTTTCGTATATTTTGTCTTCAAGAATCGAAGGGGAAAAAGCGCCGATCGGCACACTATTCTTTCTAGGCACTATAGTAATAGGGAAAACGTTCAGAAAGAGAAATAAATGTGCGGCACTTTTATAATTTTTATTGTCGGAGCAAAAAAAAATGCCTTATTTATCACATACAACAATAAAAAAAGCTTATTTCTTTGAGATTTTTTTTTCTTATTTTTATTCATTTTTGTTGTTAGTGAATGCATTTTTGGAATGTAGAGTAGTTATTTATTTCCCCCGATTATCACACAATTTCAGAAGCTTGAACGCACTTAATTAATGAAAAAGTATGTCTAAAACTGTGCTTAGTTAGAATTAGAGTATAAACACTTAAGAAATAAATTATACTAAAAAATGTAGATGCCTTCAATCTTAAATTTTAAACATTGTTTGAAAGAACTAAAGAATGTACCAAGTTCAGAAAATGTCTTTATTATACACAACAAATATTGACACATTGAAAGTAAAACACAAATGTATGACGAAAATTTAAATTTCTTAAAAAATACCCTTAAAATAGCCAAAAATTTAAACAATTTTTCAATTACATTTTCTTTGTCAAGAGCTCTCTTCAATAAGTTTAGTTAAAAAAAAAAAAAATCTGCCTTGTAGTTCAAAATTTATGTATTGCTTAAGCCATTTGCACAAATGAGACATTTTTACGCACTATTTCTGGAATATTAAACTTGTTTTTAATTATGACAGTTAAAATATGATGAATCATCATTATGTATCATAAAATGATGTAGCAAATTTATAGTTTTCATGCATTGAAAAATATGTGCCCTATCCTCTTTTTTCTATGGTTCTAGTAGAGATATTTCGAACAAGAAATGAGTTATTCAAGTTGTGTTGCCAGGGTTGGCAAATATTTCGCCACGGGTGGAAAAAAAAACACGGTTTTCCCCTTCCAGCAAAAATAGTTTTGCCAGTATTCAAAAGGGAACAAAAAATGGAATTTTTACAGACAACTTATTTATGTAGTTTTTTTTAATTTTGCCCTTAGTAAATTAATAAAAGATATTAAACATGCTTTAATTAAATTTTAGTTTTGGTTTTCTTTGACATCTAGCTTAAAATAAATGTAATATTAAACTTGCTTAAATGAATGCTTCCAAAGATTGTTATTATTTTTTTTAATAAAAATTGAATTCGTATTTGAGACAGGAAAATAAATGCAAAAGATGATTGTCTAAAAGGACTAGACATTACCAGTTCTCAACTTGTTTTCCTCGGGTATCAATTTCCCCATTCAGGAGAAAAAAACGTATTATTTCTTTAGAGAAAAAAGATAACTTTCTATATTATTTGACTATTTTCTGTCAAAATTATATAGCTTGAAAATCTAAATGAAATCTGGAAAAAGAAAAACAGTTTAAATTTTTGATGAGGTTGGTCGTCCTGCCAGCAAAGGGTTATTTTTTTCAGGATAGTGGCAAAAACTAGGAAAACAAGTACAACAATTGTACAATTTGAATAATCCAATCAGGGCCTGATTAACGCACGGTCCGGCGGGTCCGTGGACCTGGGCACCACAAATTTAGGGGCACTAAAATAGACTAAATTAAATTACTTCCTTTTTTCTCTGTTAAAGGGAAAGTTCCTTCTCAGCTTTGAAAACAATCAAAAATCGTTTGAGAAGATGCGCTTCTCAGGATAATTTACAGGCGTTTTTCTTATTGACCATTGAAAATTCCGTGACATCAAAATTAGATTTCGATGATGTGATCGACACATTTGCATCTGTTAAAGCCAGAAAGAAGCCTTTTTAAAACTTAATGTCAGAATTAGTTAGTTTTTTTTTCTTTCTTTTTTTTTTTTTTTTGCTATTTTTGCAGTTTTAAATTGTTTTTTAATTCATTGTTACCTTAAGGTACGGCAATTTAACTATGATTAGTATGGTGACCAGGGTTCGCGTTTACGCGCTATAGCGGGTTTTTTACGCAAAATTGCGGGAAACGGACGCAACTTCCGCGAAAATTCGGGTCCTGGGGACCCAGAACACCCAAAAGATAAAAGCCAGAAGAGAAAAAAAATGGGGAAAATGCTGAAGATCTATCTAGTGAATGCTTTTAAACAACCAGGAGAATCAATAGAAAAGGATTAAAATGACCCTATTCCTTTATCAGCTATTCAAACACACCCCCTACTGTTGATCAGTCAATGGAATTTTAGTGATAAGACTGGAGCTTACAGTGACCTCCTGGGCAGAGCTCAGGGAGCAAAATATTGCATGTTCATAAATAGCCCATTGTACTGTATTCTAAGAATAAGTTCTCCCTCAACTTTTATCTTGGGAAATTCCTAAAAACAGCAATAAAGACTAAACGTAAGAGTGGTTTCAATGCAATCTTCAGGATTAATACAGGACAACTCTAAAGTTAACGCTTGGATATTTTGCATTCATCTAACCAGAATGACTTTTGAAAATCATTATCTTGCATCCTCAATAAAAGCAGGGGTGAAAAAAAATGGCGAACATTTTCCCGATCGCGCTAAACACAAAGTTCTGAACTTCACATTTTTCTTGTGAAATTGCTTATGAATACTTGAATTTTACACAAAAGCACTTGGATCATGTTCACTTTCTAGTAATTCACCTATTTCTGATGGGCTATTTTTATTTGGACTTGCAAATTTTCAATTAAAATCACACCATTTTGAAAATGGCGAAATTTTAAAAATAACACGAAAGCCAACACAGATGTTTTGAAATAGTCAAAATGAAGTCAAATATACTAATTTAAGATTGCAAATGAGCAATTTTCATACTCATGTCAGAAAATGTTTCGTTTTTGCGATCACGATTTTTGCGTTGGGTTAATTCGCTTGCAAATTTTTTCTATTTCTATGAAATTGCCAATGATATTTGATAATTCATGGAGGGGGGGGGGGCTGTTCGCTTTTTTACACCTAGGATTTTTTTTATAAAAGCAAAGGTTAAGGGAGTGCTTTCTGCTTGATCAATCAAGGGCATTTGTTTTTTGTTTCATGGTAAAATCCAACTTTAAAGTAAATTTTGAGTTTATCTTTTTGTAATTGATTAAATAGTTTCTCAAATAACTAAGTCTTGCAAGTGTATTATTTGAAAATATGATAATCACAGAAAAAAGGACAAAATTAACCAATTTAATTTATTTCATACCTTTAAATAACTATGTGGATAGTTTCTTTTCCCTAAGTATAAATAGTTGTATATTATTCGTTTATAAGCTAAGATTTCCTGTTTAAAATTTAAGGGACTCATTTTTTCCACCAAAGGACCCAAATCTATTTCATTAATGGGTCCCTGGGACCCAGGTTACGGATAGTTGAGCGCGAACACTGGTGACTATCAAGTGTTTGGTATTCAAATCCCAGGTTTCTGCAGTAATGTGTAGGTTTCTAGTGTATTAGGTTTCTAGTATAAAACATTGACTTTGAAATTGTGCTGATTTTCGCAGGGGGGGGGGGCACCAATTTTTACTCAGGACATGGGCACCAGTTTGTCTTGATCGGGCCCTGAATCCAATTGAAACTTAAATTAAAGCAGACTAAGACTAGGTTCTTCATTTATATAAATGTATAATTAAAACAATTTAAAGTATACTAGGGGAAATAGATAATGATCTAAAACTTGCATATTGCGATGCAATGTTTAAAAAAATATCCTGATATACCGGATCCAACTGAATTTGAATGAGGTTTGACTATTTTTAGGAGTAATTGTCAATAATAAAATTTCATTTAGTATGAATTGTACATTTTTATCACATTTATATTTCACACTATATAATCATAGTTGACCTCTTATAATTTTTATTACTCTGTTGGCATTGCAAAATTTGCACTACTTCCCTGCTAAAAATTAAAAGATGAGAATTTCTTATTTAATAGTTAGGACAGTTTAATATTTTATACCAAAGTCAGTGAGTTGATTTTTATTTTATTTTTTTACTCTCCACTTTCTGTATTCATAAAATAAAAAAGGAAAGCATTTGACTAAAATAATGGATTACTGTTCCACTGATGCAATTTAATATTTTAGGCACAAAAACAGGAAAATTATTAGAATGCAGTTAAAATTACTATGATACTAAACACGTTATATCCAATCCCCATAAATGAAGCAAATCTAGTTTTGCCACTTTGGCAAATATGGGCAAAAAATAGTTTTGCCAAGACACTTTTAGAATTTTTCTTTTTCCTACCTTTGGCAGAAATGTGCCAAACCTAATTTTTTTTTTAAAAATTTACTTCTCTGAAATTTTATGTTTAAAAGAATTAGGTTCATAGAAAAATTTTACTGCATTATATTGCAACATGCTGTGGTAGAGGTTTAAAGGGATTACTTTTAACATTAAACACAAATTTTGCAAATTATAAATAAATATAATAAATAATAAAATTGATAGCTAAAAAATTTCATCTTTGTTAAGTTAACAGAACTCTATTCAACTTTCTCTAATTCTGTTTTTGCTATTTTTTCCACTGTCCTGGCATAAATGACTTCTTGCCTGCAAAAAAATGTCTAACCCTTTGTGTTACCCACTATTGCCTTTTTAAGTGCAATAATTTTGAATCATGCCTTTGTTTCCTACTGATAAGCCTGTTAGAATTCCTAGAATCTCATCCCCTTCCCCTCTTTGCCTTGGTGTTTGCTTCCCCCTTCATTTATGGGGCCGTTTTCAGGGTGAAATTCTGGGAATAATGATAAGAGGGTGATTTTCAAATTTGAGGCATTTTTGATGTCCAACAAAAGACTATTTTTTATTTCAAAATTGAATTACCAATATGGTTAACTGCATTCTTTTTTAAGGAATACATACCATCAAGAGTTATGATGCACAATATTATAAGAATATGTCTTAAACTTTTTTTTGTATAACTATTTAATGAAGAACAATCCTAAAAAATTGACTGTCCCAAATGCTAAAGTGAAATTTCTGCTTAATATTTTATCTATTTCTAAAATTTAAAATAACTTAAAAGAACTTATATATTTTTAAAAATATATTAGTGAACAAATATATGAAATATCATTGAATTCTTTAAAATATTTTTAGTTAATATAAATTGTTTTGAGTTGTCCCAGAGAAATGTCAGGTCTGTTACTATCAGGTCTGTTACCAAGGTTAAACATTAAAAAAAAATCCAGTAGATGGCTCCACCATATTTATACATTGGTTTCATAGTTCAGTATGAGGAAGGAACCATCTTGAATGCTCATCTTGGCTTGAAAGGATACTTTTAAGGACTTTTGGATTTTCACAAGGTGAGTATTTTTTTCTGCTGTCAGATCTGTTACCAACTTTTTAGAGTAAATTAATGTAGTCTTATTAATTGCTTGCCATAAACAAAGTAACTTAGTGAATTATATTTGAGATATGATAGCTTAAGCCTGAAATTTTTAGCACATGGTATGAAAAAAAAAGCAATTGTGTAAAATTGTCAGGTCTGTTACTTGTCAGGTCTGTTACCTGGTAAAGGTAACAGACCTGACATAATTTTTTAAAAATAATAAAACATTTAAAATGTTTTCATAAACAATCTTAAGATGTCATATGCATATGTAAATAACAAAAATTGAGAATTATAATAATAAAGAATAGCATTGTAAGAAACTTCAAAACTAAATACTTGAATAGTTTTAAAAACTCTTTACTTAAAAAAAAGTTTTTAATTCGAAACCCTGATTTCTCTTAATGACCAAATATTTCTAAATTTTCTATTCTTTCTTTATTTCTAAATGACACCTTTTTATCTATGTTTTAGATTTATAAAAGATATGGCAAAACTATCAGCTGCTGAAAAACAGAGACGTTATAGAGAGAGAAGAAAGACTGACCCAGATAAAGAAGCAGAAAACAAAAGGAAAGACCGAGAAAGGTATTTTACATTTAAACTCTTTTTAATAAGTTTATACGACTTACAGTTGACAAAAAATTTATTTATTTATTTATTTCTAACATTAACTACATTTTTCAGGAGAAAGGCATCACGGAAAAGTGTTAAGGAATTGACACCCAGAGCACAACGACGTCAGAGACTTATCTGGAGGAAAGATCAACAAAAGTCGAGAGCAAAAAGAAATACACCAGGCCAAATCCCACCAGCATCCCATGAATTACCTGTAATTCCAGAGCCTATGAAGACCCATGCAGCTGCAAAAGTAGGCCGTAAGAAAGTTAGACGCGACAGAAGCAAAGTTGTGAGGGAAAATGCAAAATTGAAAAAACAGGTAGTAAAACTGCAAAGGAAAGTTAATCTGATAAGAAAACAACACCGAAGGAAACTCGATAAAATCGAATGTTATTTGCCACAGACGCCTGAATCAAAGGTTAAGCAAACCCTATCCAAGTACTTTCGAGAGCCACTGACTCCTAAAAAATCCCCGCTCATACAAAAATTAGTCATTCAAAATTCGATTGTTCAATCCCTGAATAAGCAGTATACAAATGCTTCAAAGGAGAAAAAAAGAATAATAAGAAACATAGTGCCAGAAGAAAAACTTAAAAAATATAAACTCCTCCAGAAAAGTCAGAAATTATGTTATGGAGGATTCAAAAAAAATATATGCCAGAAAAAGGATAGTAAAAGTTTTTTCCTCAAATGGAAACTCGTATCAATCTTTTTCAAGAGAGATGATGTCAGTCGAGCCACAGCTGGTAAAAAAGAGACTATTACAAGGAGGAAAGTAAAACACCAAAAGCGCTATCTTCTAGATACAATGAAGAATTTGCACAAGAAGTTTTTGATTGAGAATCCAACCTTTAAAATATCTTACACTGTTTTCACTCGTCTTCGTCCATTTTATGTGTTAAGTCCAATGGTAAAGGAAAGGGATACTTGCATGTGTATCGTTCATTCTAATCTGATACTAAAATTTCAGAGACTTGTTAGTTTAAAAATTTTAAAACCTAGTAGTTTGAGTGACTTAGTGGAAACAGTAGCATGCGATATAAATTCTCTAAAATGCATGTACAACAAATGCAAAAAATGCGTCAACTTCAAAGTAGCAGGCGATTTTTCTTCAGAGATGAATACAGAATGGTGGATGTGGGAAAGAAAAAAGATAGAAAAGGCAGATAATTCTTTGAATGCACAATCTGAAAACAAAATACAGTATAAAATTGTTAAAACAAGAAAAGAAGGGAAGGCTGAAAATTTAATTAATGAGTTCAATGATGAATTGAAAAATTTTAAAATCCATTTTTTTAATATAAAACAGCAATACAAAGCATTTAACATGTGCAAAGATAATTTAAAGTCTAATGAAGCAGCAGTGCACATTGATTTTTCCCAAAATTATTCTTGTAAGTTTTCTAAAGAAGTTCAGTCTTTTCACTTTGGAAGCTCACGAAACCAGGTGACGTTGCACACTGGTTTGATATATATGGCCAATGAAGTTAAGCCAACTTCATTTTGCTCCATTTCGCCTATAAACGACCATAGTCCACCAGCAATATGGGCACATTTACAGCCAATAATTGAAATACTCAAAAATAAGAGTCCACGCATAAATGTGCTTCATATTTTTTCAGACGGCCCTAGCTCACAATATCGGCAGAAAAAAAATTTCTACCTATTTAACGAGCAATTGTTCAAGCATGGTTTCACCAAAGGAACTTGGAACTTCTTTGAGAGTGGCCATGGAAAGGGGGCTGCTGATGGCATTGGTGCAGCATTAAAGCGAGGTGCTGATGATTTAGTTGCCCGAGGCACAGATATACCTGATGCTGAATCTTTTTTTCATAAACTCAAGTGCCGTACTAGCATTGATTTGTTTTTCATTGACAAAGATCAGATAAAACTCATCGAAGAAAACCTTCCAAGCACCAACTGCATTCCGCAGTTGCCAGAAACTCGAAAAATGCACCAAATAGCAATAGAGAAGAAAAATTTGCTTATGTACAGAAACGTTAGCTGTTTCTGTTCATCAACTGGGAAGAGAGGGTTTTGTAAGTGTTTTGTTCCCAAAACATTTTTTACAGAGCTCAAAAAAGTAAATTTAACAAGGACACAAATTTACACATCATCATCAGACTCTGATGATACAACCAGTTCTGATGAAAATATTGATAATTTTTCCAAACCACCAGAGAAAGATCCAGAAATTTCAGCTGGATCTTATGTTCTTGTTGCATTTACAACGAAATGCACCATTAAGCACTTTTTGGGACAGGTACAGGCTTCAACTGACACAAATACAGAAGCCATATCTGTCAAGTTCTTAAAATATGATAAGGGAACAAAAAAATTCTCATGGCCAAAAGTTGACGATATCAGTATCATTGATATTGAGGACATAGTTTTAAAACTCCCATGTCCAAACATGGATCGAAGGGAGCGCCTCTATTTTTCTTGTGATTTCCTAAAATATAACTTGTAAAATTAAAATTTCATCATTAGAAGATAATAAATTTGTTTAATATATACATTTTATGTTTGTTTCTTGTTTATGAATATTTAATTATTGCCTTGTTTTAAGTTTTAATGTAGTAATTTCAAACATTTTTTAGTATCTGAGTTATTCAATATATTCTTGTGCATATTTTAGTGAAAAATTATAATTGTTTGGTGTGCTTTAGAAACACATGTAGAAGAGTTTAATATTTTTAGTTATCTTTTATATAACATCTGATCTCACATCATGTCAAATCTGTTACTCAATGTCAAGTCTGTTACCCTAAGTCAGGTCTGTTACCTTGTAAAAAGATGTCTGCTAAAAACAAAATACTTGACTAAAAATTGCAATGTGTGTGCAACTGATAATTATGAAACCTATTCTGGATATTATTTTAGTGTATACAGCACAGCATTATTTTTTATACATTTGAGACAAAAGTTAATGCATTAATATTAAATTGAAGTAACAGACCTGACATTGTAAATATTTTTATTAATATTAAATATTGTCCTTTTGCAAAACAAGGAAATAATTTCCTATTTGAGACAAGTTTTCTATATTTAGGATGATTTACTAATTCAAAAAATGGTTATTTCATATAAAAACTTCAAATATTTGTCCGGTAACAGACCTGACATTTTTTAGTTTCTAAGTAAGTTAGAGGGGACCTGCAAGTCTAAATTTTAAGTTAATATCGGTGCTGGCTATGAAAACATGTTCAAGACATTTCCAAGAACTGATATTAAATACCAAAAATGTGTAATTTTTTAATATTTTTTTAAACCACTTAAATTTTAAAAATGCCTTAAATTTGAAAATCACCCAAGAGCTGGACAAGTAAAATCCGCCCCCGCCCTTTTAATGGGAAATAGTTAATACAATAAAGAGTTAAAAGTGTTTTACTTAGATTTTAGTAAAGAAGAAAATAAAATAATTTTTCCCTTCTTATTTTTCTTACAAAAGAAAAAAAAAAGAATTCAGAGCCCCACCAAAAAATTCCAAAAGTTTAACCAAAATTTTGAATTTTAAGCAATTTTTGATAACACTTAGAGAAAAGGCTTTGAGCTCCCTCCAGATTTTTTCTTTTAAAATTAAAATCAGTTTTATGCTTTCTTTGGTGACATTACAGGGTTGGGACTTCTCAAGGACATTTGGTAAAATTGAAATCTTAAAGGAGCATTTTTAGGCTATCTTTGCATACGTGAAGATATTAACAGGGCTCATAGCAAGTGGAAGAAAATATATAGGAGTTTAAAAGGAAAAATATAGGAGTTTGATAGCAAAATATATAGGAGTTTAATAGCAAAATATATACGAGTTTAACAGGAAAAAATATAGAAGTTTGATAGCAAAATATATAGGAGTTTAAGGGAAAAAGATAGGAGTTTAGTAGGAAAATATATGGCAATTTTGAAAAAGTATAGCATCTAGTATGTTTGGAGCACTGTACCAAAAAAAAAAAAAAACCACACACACACACAAAGTGCCAATATCAATACAATTCTACAATGTATGAAGTCATTTCAATGTGAAGAGTCTCAGATGTGAGAGCAAATGAATCTTTGTACCCATGGTCGCTTATATGAATCAAATTTGTTTAAGACAATTTTGATTCAATTAAACAAAATTATGAGTGCATGTTTTTCTTTTTTTTTTAAACGTGAAAAACATTCTACATACAATTTCAGAGAACTTTATTAAACTTTTGATCAAATTAGATATCTTTAAAAATATACAGCAAACTAAAAATATCCATTCTCTGATTATTTAAATAATTTTATCACAAAACAGTATGAAAAAGCAATTACAAAATTCATATTTCGTCTTATGTGCTTCGAAAAACGCACCTCTTTTTGATTGCTAAAACTAGGTAAAAATTAATTTGGACATTCTTTTTTCAATGTCAAATCTACCTTTAGTCCTTGGTATTGGTATCTTATAGTTTTAATGCTAACACTATAACAATGAAAAGTCCCGTCGACTCCATGTCTCTCTCGTCTCACTGGTTTTGTTCGACATATGAGAAAATCTTTACAAAAAGTGTGCAACACTCTGCCTCACCTTCGTTTCACTATTTACAGAAAAAAAAATATTTTACTAAAGGAAGGTAAAGAAAAAACGACTGCACTAAGGCATAGGCGGATTTAGGACTGAGTTCCTGGGAGGGCAGGATTTTTTTTTTTTTAGCAACATTTTTATTGCCCCCCACTTCTATGTTTTTGTCTGTTTCCTGTGATGCATAAGGCCATGCTTTACTTTTTTGTGTGTCGTTTTCATTAATGTGTGTTTTCATGCTGTGCTTTTTGAATTTACCTTAAGAGAGGGAGCTGGTATCAAGAGAGTGACGCAGGGCGCCCTTTTAAGTGGGAAATAGAATATCTCCAATTTTAGGGGTCGGGGGTTTCTCCCCCGGAGGAAATTTCGTAAAATGGATATAAAATTCTGCATTTTGAAGCCTTATAAAGGTTAATTGGATAGACATAGAAATTGATAACTACGAGGCGTGTTTTTAAAGTAAGTTCCGTTTTTATATAAAAAAGGAACGAGTACAGATAGAGCTAAGTAATTTAGTGCACAAAAATCTACCACCCTTGCGCTATTTTTCGACATTGCTCCCGTGATTTTCCAAGCATTTGTCATAGCGTGGTACAGGTTTTTGTATACCTATTCGTACAAAGTTACCGCCCGTTTAGTCAACCATGAGGACTCTTACAGGGCTTTGGCTGGGGCGTTTTTGAACATCCTCTGGTCTGCCCTCACCTCGCTCGCAGCATCTTTCATTTGTTTCGGCATCTAAAGTCTTTCCAAGGTGGTCTGTGGCACAACAGCAATAATGAGCTCAGAGAACATTTATCCCATGGCTGACTACACAGGCAGCAATTTTCTATGAATAGGTATACAAAAACCTGTACCACGCTATGACAAATGTTTGGAAAATCACGGGAGCAATGTCAAAAAATAGCGTAAGGATGGTAGATTTTTGTGCAATAAATTTCTATGCTCTATCTGTACTCGTTCTTTTTTTTATATCAAAACGGAACTTACTTTAAAAATACGCCTCGTAGATTATACAGTTGTACAGTATTGTTCAAACTTTGCAAGAAACAGCCATTTTAAGTTTGAAAGAAAAAATAAACTAGATTTCTCATTACAACAACCTTTTTTTAATTATAAGTAGTGCAGAAAACGAAAAGGAATAGAGGTAGTGTATCATTTCTTTTCCTGGCTAAACATATTAACAATATGCAGTAGAAGTAATTGGAGCTTACTTTGCTTAGGATTTTCAAAGACTTATCTAATTATTTTCAAGGACTCTAGAATAAATAAAATTATTTAACGCACTTTATTTGTACTTTCCAGTCTCTAGTATTTTAGTACTTGATTGTAAATTTTTGCAGTCCTGTTCTAACTTTGGGAGAAATAGCTATTTTAACTTTAAGAGAAAAAAGAAACCATAGACTTCTCATGACAACAACTTTTCATCAGTTGCAAGTGGGGCATAAAACGAAAAGGAATAGAAGTAGTGTGTATTTTTTTTTCCGTGCTAAACAGATAGACAATATGCAGAAGAAGTAAGATAAAAGCAATCAATACACAAGAATTTCCAAAATACTGCATTCAGGATTGAATAAATAGCAAGATATCAAACATGTGAGTCACAAAAATTTATTTCAAATAATATGTTACAAACGTGAGAACCATGATTTTTACATTTTTAATGCAGGATGTGGCAAGGAGCTGAATTTGACATATGTTGGCATTCCTCCCCCTCTCCATTTGTTAGAAATTTTAAAGTTCAAGGTTTGTAGCCAAGCCACACCTTTCCAAATATTCAAGGTTTTCAAGCACTTAAAGATGAAATTAGTTTTTTCAAGCAATTTCCATTTTTTAAGGAACAAATCATGAATTTCTTTTGGGAGTTAGGGACCCACTTCAAAGCTTGCAGCAAAGAGCTTCATCCTAAGAAACAGCTTGTTTATCTTATAGGCAAATTCGACCCTGTTTGTAATTAACTCTACTCTTACCTGTAAATTTTTGCTTGATTTTTTGTAATTTTTACGAAAATTCGTCACTTTTTACGGTTAAAGGATTTTTACGATTTTACCAATCTTTGTTAGGTTTTATAGACTTTTATTAAATTTCAGCAAATTTTTCCAAAACTTTTGATGACTCAATTATTTAGATTTCAATAATGACAAGGACTGACTCACTTAGACTTAGATGATTATGACTTACCTTACTTTTTAAACAGTATTTATAAAGTAAGTAAAATTGTACTCTCCTTCTAACTAAAAAGATTCATTTAATCAGAACACTCAGATAACTGAAATTTATTCAGTTTGCGATAATATTTATTCTCTCTCTCTCTTAAAAAAGAGAGAAGGAAAAAAACTTATGTTTTTTAGACTTTCTCAAAAGGCCAATTAATATGCTAAGAACATAATAAATATTATGCACAAATATACTTGAAATGTGGACACATCATAACGAATAGATCCTTCTTTTAGCGCGAATGAGGGAGGGGGGGGAGTTTTTCCCCTTTGCTTTAGGTTCTAACTTGTTAAAATAATCGTCAATTATTATAAGTATTGCAGCTTAATGTATAGCTCGTTTAGCCTATATTTTCATTCATATACTTGCCCAAATGGTTTTCAGTCCAAAATAGTGAATTTAGACCGATTTTCAGCACCCCAGTGACAGCTGTACTATTTGTATTTAATGTTCGTTTTTTTTTCCTTTTATTTTCTCCCATCAGAAAAGGACATTTGCTTTTCTCTTCATTTTCATTAAACCATTCAAAAAAGAAAAAGTCGTGATTTTTTGTTTTAAGATTTTGGAAGATGTGTTGTTACTACATAAAGTCCCCCAAAACTGGAGGGAATTGCCCCCTATTCCCCCTCTATAAATCCACCCATGTCCTTCTGAACTATTCAAAAAAGAAAAAACAAAAAAAAAAAATATATATATATATATATATATATATATATATATATTAAATTTTTGGAAGATGTGTTGTTACTACATAGTCCTTCCAAAACTGGGGGGGCATTGCCCCCCTCTGCCCCCCATAAATCCGCCCATGCACTAAGGCATCACGTTTGTGGGGGAAAGAGAAATGGTCAGTCTCATACGCTTTATTTATTTGAGCGGCATGTTCGATTAGAATATTCTGCAATTTTTTAATGTTAAAACTGGGTTTTGTTTTGTTTTTGAGGAATATATTCATTAAAGTGGCTAATACAATTACCTGGCGCTCACTGTAACGGCATTATCCATAACTCACAGTTAATGTGCGTACATATATATGTACACACATGTATAAAGGGTAAATTTGACCTAATCTGCCAAACAAAAGGGAGTGTTAGAAGAGCCCTAGAGGTGCATACAGGGTTGGCTTTTTGCCGGCAGAAACTAGTTTTTGCCGTGCCAGTGGCAGAAATTGGTTATAACCGGTAAAAACCGGCAGAAACTGGCAAAAACTTAAAAATGTCTTTAATAGCTCAAGTAATTAGTAAATGATGTCTGTTTAAGTGAACTAAAAAATTAAACATCATTTCATCATTTAGCAAAATAAAATCCCATGCTAGTGCCCTTGATTTAGTTCAGAGAGGGAACTTTCCAATTGCAGAGGCTCGTAGTATTTGTATTAATTTAACAAAGGACAAAAAATCATACAGTGATGCTTAGGAAAGAGGAGCGACATACAGAATTAAACAGGCATTACTGATTTGCTCACTTATATGCTTCCTCTAAATTGTTTGTGATTCAAATTATCATGTCATGTGCTTCAAGAAGAAAGTGACAGAATTTTACTTGACTAAATTTTGTACCTAATGTCACAGCTTTGCAGAACAAATTGGCCCCATTTCTCAAAACTTATTTTTCCAGTCAAATGTTTACCACAACCCCAGTTACTACATGGTGGACCAGTTATACAATAGATGCAAGTTTCACAAATATTGCTTGCTCCTTGATGCATTGTCTGCTAGCAGCTCTTCTGTTTTGAGAATATTCTAAAATTTCTCATTTGTGCGTAGTAAACCTGTTTAGTCTTTTGAAACCAGCTTTTCTAAGAGGCAATTGCAGGGCCCAAACAATGTTACATTTGATTTTGAATTGCGATAATTTTGTAATAAAATTACAGTACTTTGGTTAACAATTAATTATTTTTTCCATGCATTTTCTGTTGTATATCAAGAATTAATTTTTCATTTTGTGAGTTTTTGCTGCAAAGTGGCAGAAAGTGGTTTTTGCCATGCCGGTTTTAACCGGTTTCTACCAGTGGTTTTAACCGCCTCGGCAGAAACTTGCCAGCCCTGGGTGCATAGAACCATCCATTATCCTCTTCAATTTGTAACCGTAACTGATTAGATAGAAAAAAAGCCAAAAAAAAAAAAGAAAAAAAATTCTGAGATGAAGACCGATTTTTGAAAATCTTGGAAAATCTACACACAAAGTTCATGTTTGAAAAAAGCAGACAAAATCCTACAAAAATGACACTTTTTTCATCGAAATAGTAGCACTTTTCAGAGAGCTACAAGCTTTGAAACATCTGAAGTACTCAAAGTTGAATTGGTACCAAAATCTGAACACAGCATTTTCAAAAAAAAAAATCGTTTAAGCTACAACCGGTCATTTGAACTACATGTAAGATTATGTGCACAAAATTAAAAGATTTTAAAATCTTTACAGCAGCACACTTAACTTAACATGTTATAATATTAAAATTACAAAATAAAATCATTTAAAGAAAAAGAATTAATTGAAAACAAGTAAAAAGTTGCAAGTAAAGCCATCTATATTTTGCATGTTTCATAAAAATAATCAAACAGAAGTTTAGAACATATGCCAACAATAAAGACGTAAGAGTGCACAGTGCAGGGGAAAAAGAAGAAAAAAAATGGAACAAATGTTTTTGCGTTTTTTGGTAGCATTTAACAATTTAACATAGAACAAAAAAGATATAGGAGTTAGTGAGAAAATATAGGAAATATGAGAATATCTGACAATTGTGAAAATATAGGAAATATAGGAGATATAGGAGGACTATGAGCCCTGTATTAGGGAAGGTTCAGCGGCACTGTCCGAGAGCTTTTCAACTAAACTTAAAAACACGTAAATGTAGGCTGTATCTAGTGGCCCTAACTCCAACAAAGATTAGATTTTCCTCCCAAAATATTTTCAAACTTGAAATCAATTTTAGTCTATCCATGACGTTAAAAAGAATACGGAACGTTCAGGAGCTCTCTAGAAATTTTTCGATTCCGAAGTTTCAAAAACGCAATTGTAGGCTATCTTTGACTCCATAAGTTTCCAATGTTTCCAAAAAATTTCGGAAGTCAGATGGTTTTCCCATCTCCCTGTGAAACGTTTTGAAAATGACGTCCTAAAAACGCGACTTTAGCCGTTGTTTCACGGACAACGTCAAGAGAGTGCGAGTTGGGAGGGGGTTTCCCACCCGAAATCTTTTTCGAAACTGTTGCTCATTTTAAGCTCTTCATCACTGAGAAATGAAGGCTTTGAGGTCTTTCCTCAGAAATTTCTAATTTGGAGCCAACTGAGATGACGTTTGGCGATTTCGTGCACATTTGGGGTCCCACCTTAGAATCTTTCTGAAATTTAAGTTTCAAAAACCTAACTGTAAGCTATTTTTGGAGACATTGTATGCGATGGGGATTTCGAAGTTGATGTCCTTAATACACATATTAGTCTATCTTTAATCACGTTACAGGAAGGGTCAGGGCTTGATCGCCCTCAGGAATTTGTTGGCATTGAAATTATAAGAACTCAATATTAAGCTAAAAGATGAGATGCAAAGGAATGGGGTGGACGTTATCCCTTGGAAATGTTTCGAGACTCAAGGCCTTAAACTGCACTTTGGGGCCGTTTGGTGACGTTAAGGGGTAGGAAGGTTCGGCTGTTCTTCCTGAAAAATGTGACACCGCCCTCAGTCTGTAGCTTCAGACGAAGGAAGAAAACAAGCAATATAGTGCTGAGATGTCTACAAGAACAACACATGTTTGAAATTTGAGTAATTTTATTATCATAATCATACCACAACCTCAGAATTCAAAGACTTTTTTTTTCAACTCCAGAAAAAGATCAAAAGCATGATTTACTTATTGGGAAAACGCGTTAAATTTTTTCGCATCAAAAGTATGAAATTGCCGCCCCCTGAACCAGGGCGGACCGCCCCTCCCTAGCTACGCCACTGGGTACAATTTACTTTTTTCTTAAAGGGCAGGGCGCATTTTGCGATCTAAAAAAAGGGCAGGGCGCAATCTGCTAATGTGGAAAAGGGCAGGGTGCTGCGCCCTTCAAAAACGGCTTAGCGGGAACACTAATTTTTGCAAGTATGGACAATGGAAAAAATACTTTGACGAACATATCACAAGCTTTAGGGTTTCTTGGAACTTTAAGACTGTCAAAGGGTCAAATGTTTTCTTTAAGAGAGCTTTGAACAACAGTTTAACCTATTATACACATGACAATGAAAATATTTTTTTTTAAATAATAAGATTGTAAACCAGTAAAGCATCCAATTCTTGTTTCAGGAGAAGATGTAGGCTTCATATTGGTTAACAAAAGTGCAGGAGCACTTAGTCTTCAGATTTTATTTTCACAAGTGAACAGTCTGAACTCACGTAAAGTCAAATTTGCGAAAGTTCATTTAAGTTTTAAAAAGAAGTGAAGAAGCTGAGCTCTCAAGACAGTCCTAGTCCCCAAGACAGAAATCAAGACGTAACAAATTAATGAAAATACATCTGCATCCAATTTAAACTAAAGACGATGTTCACAACCTGAAGGGCGATTCTCAAAAAAATGTCCCGGGCATAACCTGTTTTTTTTTTTTTTAATTCAAGTAACTAATAATTAAAATGGGATTAACTGTTACGCTTTGATAGTGTATTAAATCATGTATTATTCCTCAACAGCATTATTTTTTAAAGACTTTGGTCAACCGGAAAAAATAAGAAAAATAGTGTCATGCATGGGACATTATTTCGAGCCTATCGCCCTGAAGATAATTACTGATTTGTAAGACAAGTTCATGGTTAAAAGAAATAACATTTGAAACTGCTGGACAGTTTTCATGAAATATTTTTAAATTTCAAAAAAAGCTTACCAACTTGACAAATCCATAACCTTTCTGTTTGTTCAGATACTCCTCGGCTATTTCACCAAACTGTTGAAACATCTTCCGGAATTCGTCATCTGTGATGCTAGTAGGTAAATTTCCAACAAAAAGACGACAACGTCCAGTAAATTTCTTCACAGAAACTCCTTCCTTGCTGACAAGATTGGTTGTTGGTCCACTCATGAATTCAAGTCTTTCTTTTACGACATCTTTCCGGGGCCAGTTATCATTGCCTTGTCTTGGTCCATGTCCCATTTGTCGGCGGTCTTGTCTGTTGTCATTACGTCTGCGACCACCATCTCTACTGTTATTTTTCATGTCCTCTTCATGATAGTCTTCAATTTTTATATTGTCAGCCATATTAATTCGCTTTGCGGTAACTCAAAATACAAAATGGCGCAAAGCTTAAAAGACACCGTAAAATGAGAGATTGAAGTCCTGAACGTTTACCCAGCTCACCGACAAAGTTCATTGGCTGCCGAAAAAGGTGAAAGTAGAAGTACTTCCATATCGCGTACTTTTATCAAAAATCCGTATCTTACGGGTAATATACAAAAACACTGCAAAAGAACTTTTAAACGACTAGAAACCATTTTTGCCTATTAAAGTTATGTAAAATGACCTCTTGAGTCCAAATATGACCACTCACTGCAGCAGCAGGCATCATAAATCGTCTAAAATTGCAATTTTTCGATTTTAAATTTCGAAAATTTTTCGGTGAAAGACATTATTCCCCTTCCCCGACCTTATCCAATATGGAATACAATAGTTTTTTTTTTTAACTTGAATACCGAAACAATTCCGAGAGGAAATCCCACCCCCTCAAACCTTCATCAGAAGCTTGTTTAAAATTTCCTTTTATAAAATTCAATGTCGAAAAATTGTCGGAGTGGGGTCTCTCAAGGGAGGGGCGATAACCCTCCACCTCCCCTTCCTTGTTCACAACCTTCCGCTCTTGATAATAAATTAAAAAAATACTATATTGGTATTCGCACTGTGAATAATCTCAGTGGTACGTAGCACAAAAATATCAATCGACGTAGGAACGATAGTTCGACGTTTGAATCCCGAATAATAAGGGATAAGGTTCCTGAAATGTCGAAGTATTGTTTTCGCAAGAGTTTCTTCTCTCTTTCCATTACAGTGCCTAGAAACTCTTTCTAGGCACTATACTTTCCATTCCACGATTATTTGAAGAAGCAAGAAAGGCAATGAATCGTGTTCTATCGCACCAACATTATATCAGTGCAATATTAAAGCACGATATACGGCGGTGTAAAATCGGGACCACTTGAATATCGCCGAATGTCGTTTCTTTGTCATTGTGTCATCATCGACATTTTAACCAGTTCTTTGCGGTCATCGAAAGATTAGAAATTTTGCTTCTCTTAGTTAGAAAAACATCGACACTTTTTCTGCAATCGAGTTTCTGGGATTTCCATTTCAAAAAATTGCCTGGGGATTCCCTCGAGCTTCTCCTCCCTCTTACCAAAGGTAGTAAAAAACGTGTTTTTAGATACAACTAACATAAATGTCAAAAACTTTTAGAAATGCTGAAAATATTCCTTGCAATTGAGTAACTCAAATTTTCAGCTGTTCCAGCCATATTTTCCAAAAGATACTTTGACTTCAGAAATTTATTGACATCTTACACGTTTTTAATAGTTATTGAATTTTACTAAAATCTTTATAAATGATACGTTGGGTAAATTGAACCTAAATTTTGTGAATGCTGTTGGCTTGAGTTAACGTGGATTAAGTTTTTAAAATGAGTGTGCAAGTTATCCGCAATAAAAAAACAATAATAGTCCAGAATCCCATAGCACAGGGGTTGTTATACTGGGTGCCGCAAAGCATCCATGTTTTGCGGCAGTTCAGCCCCAGGGATTGGACAGATTATTAAAGAAACATTACTAGTGCAGCAACAATGTTGACTAGACTGGGGAAAGAAACTTGGCAAGTTTCATTTCCCAAATGGTCGATACATAACGCGACAGATATTAAGTCTTAAGACTAATTCATTTTCACAAACTTAACATGTTACAATCAATAGTTGTTCATTCCCTACAGGATGAGGCACCTAACATCAGGGGTTCCCCCTCTATGAGCAAGGGCGTTCGCCCCACCAAATATTTTGAAGACCCGCCAAGAGCAAAAGTCATGAATTATGATTCAATTAGCCACATGATTTGCAAGTTTTATGCCAGATGATCACAAACGCATTTTCTAAGACTAATCGTGACCACTAACACAGCTAGAAATACCTTCTGGAGGGGTTTTTCTGATGAACAATACCTTCTGGAGGGTTTTTTTTTTTTTTTTTTTTGTAATCAAAAATACCTTCTGGAGAGGTTTTTTTTTGGTAAGAAAATACCTTCTGAAAGGTTTTTTTTTTTTAAATCAAAACAGCCCCTTCAGATGCATAAACTACTGTATTAGAATTTGCATTTATGTTAAAACCAATGGCTCTGGGGTGTGTTTTCATTCCCCGACCCCCTTCACTGTGCCACTGATCGTGACATGTTACACTGAATGAAACAAGAATTAGTCTTTAGACATGATGTCTGTCACAGTACGAAAGATCCATACATTCATCGAACATTTTAGAAACAAAATTTGTGCAGTTTCACTTTCCAGCAAAGTTAGCGTTGTTGCTGCATTGGTAATATACTTGTTTTAAAAGGTTCCAAACCCCAGATGGAATTTTAATATGTCTATGTATATAACGGAGATAGACTAAGGAGCCATGAAAAAATTCCAATTCTTGAAAGAGTGCCGCCAGTGATTGGAAAAGTTTGAGAACTCTGGTCAAGCACACAACAATGAGCGAGTCGGATGCAATTTGATTTGGAACTGGAGCATAATAGCGTTGTCTAGGGCTGGGCAACGCATCAATGCAGCAGTGTAAATAAAATAAACATTTTTAGCTAACATTAACAATTTTATTTAGTCCCATTCTAAATCTTTTTTCCCACAAACATGCAGTAACAAAATGCTAGTTTTAAAGCTTTCTGTATGTCAAGTTCATTTCTATTTTTTTTAAGGATCAATCCAAAATTGGAGAAAATCCTCTCAATTGATGTTGAAATACATAAAAACTATATTGGTTTTCCAACCATGCATTTGCTGAGACATCCTGAACTTGAGATGCAAATTCCAGGACATGGCCCAGATTCAGTTTCAGAAGTTCTTAGACACTTCTCGTTTCAAGCAAATATTAGCTAATTTATGAGCAAAGAATATGCATATCATTTAACAGAAAAAGTTGACTACAAAAGAAAAAAATAGCATCTTCGAATAAAGCTAGATAATCAATAATGAATCATTGAGTTCTGGTTAACTTTGTTTACATAATCCTGACATAAAAGTTCTTTATCAATCAAAAAACCCTACTAATTGCTTTAGTTATTAAACAATTTGAAAAACATTTTATACCAAAACTGGATTAAAATTTTAATATCCATAACTATTTTTATAGCAGCATAAATTAGTATAAACAAAATTTTATTAACTTTTATTAAATTCATTTTTGTTTATTCATTCATTGCAATATTCCGCCCACATCGGAAGGGGCAAAAACCCCTAAAAAGAGGTAGAAATATTACTTCCTTTTCATGAAATTTTCGTGTTTGTATTTTATTGTAAACCTAAGATGCATACAATTGTAGAAATTCAATTTGAAAGTCAAATTTTCAATACTTGCAAGTTTTAAAGTGAGATGACTTAAAAATCCCTTTAAAAAAAGGATTAATTTTCTCCTCTTTTAATGATTAACAAATAAATGTTGATCAAATTGTGTGCTTTTAATTTTTCAAAGCGTAACTTGAGAGAAAAAAAGTTTTTGTAAACTCCCCATCTGGTAGGTGACACCCCAAGTTAATTTCAGGGTTTGTAAAGAATACAAATAACTCAATTCTTAAAATTTTCCCCAATAAATCTTAAATTACATTTCATCTACAAAATTTCAACAAACATAGGGCACTATATTGTGGGGAGAGGCCAGGTACAGGCACATCTAGAGCAAATTTTACACAAAATGCGGCACCTATACAGCTTTGTATGAATAGTTTTTACTATATCAATATTTCTTCTTCATTCAATTTTTAATTTCATTTTTATTGGCTGCTACAGAATTAACCTTAATATGAAGATTTTAAGATTAACTGCAATTATCGAGTGTTGTAACCAAGAAATCATACTTTTACTTCATACTTTTTAGTGAGAACCAAGCTTATAGAAATAGTCTTTAGATTTAAAAAAAAGAAAAAACAATAGATATTTTTCGTCAGATCTTTTGGATTTGTGCCAAAACTTATTTGAATTTCCCAAACACCCCCCAAGGGATACAGTCCTTTCTCTATTTTATAACTGAGATCCAAGGAAAAAACATAACAATTTTTATTTGAAAGTGATTACTTGAAAATTTGGTAGGCAACAAAACTGTTTGCCCACAGTTGCTATTAGTTAAGGCTGTTCCGGTAGAAAAACATGCTAAACTTGACTCTTTGGGAACAGCGACAAAAAAAATCTAAGCGCCGGATTGCAATGAAACTTTTTACTATATCAGATGAATGTGTAAAAAACAACGTGCATGAAGTAAATTGCTGCTGAGTTACCTACATTTATTACAAAATGATATTAAAAAGTACTTTTTGTCAAATATGAAATATTTCTCTTAAACACATTCATGAAAAATCATCTAAACACAGAGATTCGAGATTTTTTTCTCTGAACCATAGAAACAATGTAGACGCATTGCAATTGAAATATTTTGTAAATATCATTAAAAAAATTTTCAATGCTCACGTGTTCTGAAACTTACTCGATTCTGTCCACTAATCTTATAGTTGCCTAAAGTGCCAATAGATGGCGTCAAAAACTCGAATAAGTAAGGATACGTGAAATTAAGGTCTATTTTATTAATAGCTCGGCTTTTTTCTCATTTTTATGCTAATAAATGATTCCATATGGACCATAAACTTTCTGTAACAAGTTTCATTCCTTCATATTCTTCATAAATCAGTCTAGATTTTTTTTTCTCTAAAACCAATTGTTCGTGATCGCGTGGAGATCCCGCCGGACAAATATCGCCATCAGTCAGTTTTGCAGATTTTGCGAAAAAGAGAGGCTTTCCTTGCGTGTGCCCGAAGTGATGGCCAGTGGTATCGGATGTCAGTGCTTGTAGCTTGGGCTCGAGGCGGCAGTGATTGTAGTCAAGGAAAGAGAAAGGGGGGTGGGAGGACGTCCCCGTGTGTATTTTCCGTGTTGTTAGAAACAGGTGGGTGAACTAGAATTGGAGGGTTGGCCTACGAGTGCTCGCCACACAATCTTTCCTAATCCGCAATGAATATCTTTCTAAATTGACGCAACAGAGATCATTAAAATTTCGTGATATTTTATTTCAACAACGATTTTAACTATTTTTCAAGAAGTAATTAATATTTTCTAATGTTAACGAAGGACAAAGATGATCTGAAAATAGTTCTTATTTAATTAAAAAAACCTTGCTCAATCCATTTGCGCAGGTGTGACATCTTTGTGCATATATTTGTCCTTTATAACAAAGAGCAAAGTATTATGTATGATAATATATGAACTTTCAAAAAAAAAAAAAAATTGAACTTGAAAAGTAAAGGTTTTTACATATTGTGTGCGTACGCGTAATAGGCTCAAATCATTACCTTGTAGACACGAAACTTTTTTAGAAAGTAGGTACTTCGTATATTATGTAACGTTTAATGGTTTTTATATTTGAATGTATCAAAATTTTAAGACAAAGCTTAAAATTCTGGGAATAAATTGCAAATACAAGCATAAAAATGTCAAATTTGTGCAAATGGATTAAGTAAATCTTCATCTCAATTTTATACTTTAAAGTTTTAGACTCGGAAAAGTAACAGATTAAGTAAACATGATATTGATAAGCGTTTATTTAAATTGCACAGGAAGTATTATAGTGTGATCCGCGAGTTACTGACCATCAGCCAGTAAGTTGAACTAACTTGTAACAAAGGTTTTGATTTGACCATTATGAAGGTTACGTACGATATACTTACAGAGACATCTAGAAGTTTTCAAGGAAGTCACTTTTCTTACTGGTGCAAATTGTTATCAGATAAAATGTTGAATCACCTTTTTCTAGGTTAAATTTAATTTTACAGGTTCATTTACTGAGATATGCTGATCAATGCTTATTCTCAGTGAAGGAAAAAAAATGCATTTAATAACTATCCATTTATGCTGTTTGTTATTGAAGGTTGGTCGATTACATGCATTGATCTAAAATGCCTTCAACGCCAGTAATTAACAAACACGATCTACCTGTAGTAATGACATAGTTAAATGCTAGTTTTAAAGCTTTTTTCTTTATACCAAAGTAATTACAAACATTTTTATGCTAAAGATATGAATGTGTACAGTACAACTTTTATTGAGAAAAAAAATATTTTAACCATTAATTGACTAGCTTGGTTAATTACTAATGCTCCAGATCAGCGGTTCCCAACCAGCATGTTGTGACTTCCAAGGGAGTCGCGAAGAATTTCTTATAAGAGAACACATTCAAAAACATATCATTAAACAGTTTAAAAACTAAAATATGTAGAGGAAAAAAATCATTTTAGAGAAGCATCAATACTTGAGCGTAGTGGCGAATTTAAAGAGCCTGATGATCCCTCAGCATTATTACATTTTGGTTTACGGACTTGCATCCCTACAAATTGCCGCGAAAGAGTCGAAAAAAACCTCCCTATAACATTATCTAAAATTGTCTGAAAGTTCGTTTTTGGAACTTCAATATCGAATTTTTTTGTGAGACAGTCTCTTAACCCCAACCCTCATCCTGAAAGATGTCATGTAATTGCGTTTTCAGGACTTAATTTTGGAAATATTTCGAGAAGTTCCTAGAACCCTATCCCATTCCCTAAAAATAGCAAAGAAATGGATTTTTAAGCTTTCAATTTCGGAAATATTTCACAGGAGTGCCTTCTATTCCTTTTGCATAATTAAAGACCGTACAAACATTCCTTTTCAGGATTTAAATTTAAAAAAAAATTCCGGGTGAGGGTCTCCGATCGTTTCGCCTTGCCATCAAAGATAATCTACTATTCTATTTCTGAAACTTAAATTTCCAAAGTTTCCTTCATATTACCCCCAATCATTTCTCCCCCCCCCCCCAATCACTAAAACTTGATTAAAATACGTTTTGGTAACTTCAATTCCGGAAAAATTCCGGGGGAGAGGCTACCTATCCAAACATTTGCCTAATATTTAAAGGAACAAACAAAAAATACGAACAAAAAGACTACTTTTTTTAAAAATATTTCTAAAATCCAGGGGGTTCCAATGGCCCCTCCTCACCCTGATTTCCCAAATGACGGACCTGAAATAAACTTTGAAACGAAATCCAGGAAGGATGGATCGTTTTATTGATTTTTAAAATATTTTTGGGGGAATACCCCATTGGATCTCTCTTTTTGCTACATATTTTCCTGGTTTTCACCTCTCTAGCCCTTCCGAAGAATGCTCGTAGTCATAGTATATATTCCATTCTCCTCCAAATAAAAATGATGACAATCAAATGACTACTCATCATCGAAGGGTGGGGGGGGAGTTCACTAATCTTGCTAAAACAAAAGGAAAAAAAATCAGTATTTAGTTAAAATTTCATCACGTTTGGGAAGCAGAGAAGTGCTTGAACTAAATCCAATAAGTAACTTTTCTAACTTGGTTGTCCGTTTTCTGCTCAAGTCATTGTGGCAAAACAAGACGCATGTTTTATTCTGATCAACGTTTTGAATACAACCAACTTTAAACTATAATACTCAAAAATATACTGTCGTGAAATGTATGATAAATTTACATTTTCCCCAATCAAAATTGAACATTTATATCTCTCATATACAGTCGGCTTCCGCTCCAAAGCAATTCAACTTACGCCAAATGCCTATAACGCGAGTTTTTCTCGAGTAACGAATGTTAGAGCTAACGCAAATTTCTCACCCACAACACGAAAACTTTTGGAAAGGAATCGTGGCGCAAAATGACGGCTTCGCTATTTACTACTAAATATTAGTTTCGTGAATATACTTTCATCCTTTTAGCATCACTAACTGCTCTAGTTCCCACCCAGCGCTAGTCAAAACATCGCTTTGTTAGTGTGTATAAATAACAACTCCACAATTTTCTTTTAATATTTTAAATTCTAAATATGAAAGGTGATGAAATATTCTGCACCAAAGCACGCTGTTTCATGCTATGTTTGTGAAGATAGAAAGAAAAAGTGAAAATTTGTGACAAGATAAGGAATTCTTGAACGCTTGAAACTCTAAAAAATGGTTCGAAGGCAGTGGCGGATTTACCAGGGGGGTGGTGGAGACGACCGCCCCCCTCCGTAACTGTCATCTTCGAAAACAAATAATATAGAATTAAAGGAATTACTAGCTTTCGCTATTAATTTCAATCAAGTACATTCCACAAATTTGCTTTAAATTAAGTTGAGACAGTGTAGTCGAAGATGGACAGCATTACCCACTTTTTAATTTGAAACCGAAGCTCGCCCCTCCCCTCTTTTTTGAACATTAATAATTTTTATATTTCTATATGTATCTTCCAACCTTTTTTCTTCCATGGACTACACTATACTGGTATGATGATACATTTTGCTATGATTTAGAACAGTGGTTTCTAAACCTGGGGGTGATAGCCACCAAAAGGGAGATTTAACTCTTGAGGGGAGCGATAAGTTTGTGAGGGGCGATAGGGGGTGATTAAAATTTAAAATACAGGCTAAAAGGGGGCAATTGATTCCCTCCCCCCCCTACATAGTGGGTTGAGGGGAGAAATATGGCTTCCACGTTTTTCAACCGCCACCCCCCCTTGAAAAGAATGTAAATCCGCCACTGATCGAAGATAGCACAGCAATACTGTATAGTACTATTACAGTGTAGTGCTTTATTATTACTGCATACTGTATATGTACCGTACTGTTTTTTTTTTTTTTTTTTCATGTCTCTCTCTCCCATTGATAATTGATATTGTGCATCGTTTGAATACTGCTGTTTTTTTTTAAAATACGGTAAAAATTCAGCTGTTTATGCAAGAAACGGTAATATATTGTTAAGAAATGGTCTGGAACAGTTAAAAGGGTGTTTAAAAATGTCTTAAATAATTGGATAAGTTAATACAAAATTCGTATATTGTACACGTATATTTGTATATAACACACACACAAAATCAACTCCTTCAAAGTTTCAGTAACGATTACTAAAGTTAGTTGAAATCTATGATCTAATAAACTTTAATTTTAAAAGCACCAGCTTTGATACGGTGCTCCAAAACTTGAATTTGTTTATATATATATATGAGTTTTTGTTTTTTTTAATTATAAAATGAGAAAAACTTACTGATGATCAATTGGGTGACGGAGAATTAAAAACAGCAACAATAGTGATAATAATAATGAACAGAAATTTAAAATTAACTTTAAATTTCTTTCTATTAGAATTATGTTGTCTGAAAATTAATTTTTTTTCTCTCTTTTTTCTTCAAGTCCCTTATTCTATTATACCCTTCTCAAATAGTTTTCAATTATGCGTGCTCAGTCATTTAAAACGAGGGGCATCATGACCGGATAATTGGACAGTTCGGGCAATTAGAGTTTGGATAACTGGAATCCTACTTTGATATAACACAAATGTAATGTATCTTCAAACTCAGAAACCTGTAATTCTGTTATGGGGGAAAAATTCACTTCAGAGAACTCATAATTTAAAAATGTTGATTTTATTTTTAAAAAACCATTTTTTGTGAAGTTATTTCTGAAATTAGATTTTTTTTGGAGTTTTAAATAATAAAAAATGTAATAAACATCCATGGAATGACACAAACCAATGATTAAAAAAATTATAATAACGAAAATTTAAAAAGAATCGCCGTTTTTGGTTCTGGACCAAAAATGGCAGCCAGGGGGGGGGGGGGATTTTGAAATGCCTCCCCTTTGTAAAATTTTTGTTTATACAATGTCTACAAGCATGCCGAGTTTCATAATTTTATCACAATTTGCAGTTTCTTCCTCCGTAGCCCCCCGACTATTTCCAAGTTAGGCGAAAACTAAGATCGATCTCGGGGGGGCGGGGGCTGTTCCTCCCCCTCTTTGCACGACTGGGCCCTGTTAAATGCCGTAAAAAACTATGTTTTCTTCTTCAAAATTTTAAAAGATTCGTACCACCAAGTTTTCTCTGTAATTCCATGGTAATTTTTGTGGACCTTTGTCATGAACAAAAGGTAAAATTCCTCGTAAAGATTAAAAAAATGTGACCTTTCAAACACAATTTTCTTTTAAACTGTCCAAGTCTGATTTAACAAACTTTCCAGTCTTTTCTATTACTATTTAGCAATTTCTATAAATGCAGCATGAAGGAAACAAAGCTTCTAAAGATTAATATTTAAAAAAAAAAAAATACATTAGATTGACAACTTTTATTAGTAGATTTAATAGCCAAAAAGAAGACATTTCTAAAATATGTTGCGATAAATTTACCGAAGTTTCCGCGGTTAAAAAGATGAACCCTTAGTATAACGAAATCATTTCTGATCTAAACTTCAAATCGAAGCAAAAATGCTCTCATCTCATTTCTCTGCAGCGGTTTTGTTTGCTTTTCCGATTCCTTCGCGCTGTCAATGCCTGAAGGCACTTGAGGGGTGTGTTTCGAACAATGAAAGACATTCCTCACTGACTCCTCTGAAGAACAATATCTCCTCCACACAAATTCCGGTTTGTCCCCTTTTCTGGATGTCGCGTAAATCCTGTCAGTTGTAAAACTAGTTTGCGGCTAAAACGTACAACGAGCATGATGCTTTCGTCACAACCAGGGTGCAACATTTTGCGCCATCTATTGGGTAAAGGAAGTTTTTTTCATAAAATGGGACAGTCTTAAAGTTATAAAACAAGCGAACTAGGGGACGGCTACAGAAAATTTGATAAACAATCAAGTCAACTGGTTGCCAATGGCAGTTATTTTCTTATTAGTAGCCCTTTAATTTAAGAAGAAAAGAAGCTTGGGATAGGAATGTTTTATCTCAACAACTTTATCCCAGAACCAGTCCGACTCCACAGCCCTGGTTTTTAAGGTTCAAATCCCCTCCAAAATTTTTCATAACTATTTTTTTTAAAAAAAAACCTGAACAGAATATTATTAAAATTTTTATTTTTATTTAAAAAATGAAATTATTGCTATTGAAAACTCATATATAAACTATTGCTGTATCTGTATCTTCATTTAGAGATATGGGCAGTTGCCATAATTGGCATCAGCCATCATTGTGAAACAGCATTTTCTTTTTAATTTTTCCTTATTGCTATTTTCACAAATATAAATTAAATGATTTTTGTAATTAATGAATTTGCACAATGTACATTTTCTGAAGTGGACTTAAGAAGTTTTTGTTTTCCAAATCGTCAGAAGAACATCTAAATTTTAACAAAAGCACAAAATTTTCCATTGCTGACCTTCCCCCCCCCCCCCTAACTGTGACTCATTCATCATTTTGCAAAATGAGGAGACTCTGAGTGTGGTTTCTTAATTTTCATAAAGTGTATTTGTTTTTATATCCATTCAAAATAATCACCATCGGCTACATTTGCTCATCTTAATGCCCTAAAGCAGAAATATCTCCCCTCATTTAAATACTCTATTGAAAGAAAAATAGCAAATTAAATGCAGGAATGGAAACCAACTTTGATTGATAATATCAATTCCACAAGAAATGTGCTTGGTAAAACCCCCCAAACAAAAAGTCTGGTTACGGCCATAATCTGGCATAATACATAGTTTTATATCTCGTAGGTAATTTGTAAAATTTAAACAAGCAAATAAAAGTATGTAGAAATTCCTACACCTTCCAGCCCTGGTGTCCGTATGTAATTGAGGAACCTTGAACAAAGAAGTTTGTGTATAAAAGAAAATTTTATTCATAAATTTGACAAGAAAAATACTTTCTATAACATTTTTGGCAAAATGAGATTCTGTACTTAGTACAAATATTAAAAAAAATTAAGTAACATTAACAAATTAAATAAATCATATTTTAAAAATGCTATGAAATTAAATATTACAATAATAAAAGCTAGTCATGCACACCTAAGATCACAGAAAGCAATAGGAAATATATATAAAATAAAACACATATAATATTAAACTGTTGTTTCTGCATCATATTCTACTTGCGCTTTCTTGGCAAGATTCCATACATTAGTATCCCGATCTGTATGAAAAAGAAACATGTTAATAAAATGAAAATTCTTGCTAGAAAATAACTACAGTGAAACCTCCCTTAACGGACACTCCCGAATAACAGACACCTCTAATTAACGGAGATTTTTGCAAGTCCCAGTCTCTCAATATAGGACATTCCATGTAATTCACTCAGAATAACGAACACTCCGAATAACGGACAGTTATTTCACAAAAAAATTCCCTTGCAATCGTAGCACTTCCGTTTTTTTTTTCTTTTCACAGAATATCTTAGTAACTGCTTGCCTTACTTACAAAGCTTTTCATCCTCCACAACTGATATCCCCCCCCCCCGTCATTTCCTTATCATTGTTTCTTGGAATTAAAAGAGTGGTAATGGGCAGAGGCAGCGATTGGGTCTTAAAAGTTGGGGGCAGAAAAAAAAAAGAACTAAAAGGCATGGTACTTTTTGCGGGCAGCAAAAAATGAAAAAGGAAAAAAAAAGTCATAATTTTGTAACGGCTAGTTTTGAAAGTATTGAAGCAGATACGTGGAAACTGATGTCAGTCAAACAATTAACGTACGTTTTTCTTAAGATTTTAATGAATTTAGTACACAATAACTATTTAAAAGTTAAGATAAAAAAGAGGAAACTGGGCGCTTTTTCTAACTGGGGCTCTCCGGAGATGCAATTGAGCAGACCCTGCGCCGGTAGTAGTTGGCTTTACGGCGCAGTGGTTTCGTTGGGTTGTTTAATTTTTATACATGAAAAAGATTTGCCCATATTCAAGGTCATATTGCCAACTGTCAATCATGCAATAGTGATACTTGAGATAAAATAAATTAACCATAAAAAGTGTGTGGGGGGGGAGGGGGGTTGCTTCGCCGAATCGCCGCCGTTGGTAATGCAGAAAAGAGATGTCAAATTGTTTTAACTGGTTACTTTAATTGATTAAATGCTTTTTAAGACAAGTGTGTGCTGTCAGTATACCTTTATTTAAAAAAAAACAGATTAATTACACTTGACGTAAAATGTAGTAAACCTTTCGCAATTGTTTTGATTGTGTTCTACAAAGGGAACAACAGCCCATTTTGAAAAAGGTAAATTAAGTAGTTCCTCCTAATAGCGGACACCTCCCAATAACGGACCAAAACTTCTAGTCCCTTGACTGTCCGCTATTCGGAGGTTTCACTGTACCTTCAAAAATGTTTTGAAACAGAAAAAAACAAGAATATGTACTGTACATTAACTTCATACAGGCAGCATGTTACAAATAAATTTTTAATTTAAAAGGCACAAACAAATTCAAACTTTAATCATTTTTCTATA